>NC_016089.4:16581082-16877881 GCF_000004515.6 Glycine max
GTGCCACCTCTCCACGAATGCGGATATCAGTCCAGGATCGCCAGTAACAACTGAACAATCGATCAGTAGACTTAATCCTGTGGCACCAACCAGTCCTTCAATCTCAGGCACTGGCCTCCCAGTCAATGTCACCTTCCTCCCATGTGACACCAACTTCAAATCAGGACGTTCCTGATTTGAAGTACAAATTATACAATTATTAAAAAAAAATTAATGACAAACAAATCGACAATGATAAATAATTAACAAATTAAAATACTTGTCCACTCCAAACAGCGTGTGCAACATGGTCCGCAAATGATGTCAACACTGACGGGTCACGTGGCCCACCAGGGAATCCCTCAGCATCATCAGCATTTGACCCCTCAACACCATCAGCACCCTGTACGTCTGCACGCATCTCAGGTGCCTCCTTAGCCAGATCAGGGACATCCTCAACCATGTCAGCAACATCCTCAACCATATCACGTGCATCCGCAGTCATTTGATGAACCCGTTGCCTACGGGCTGAGGCAGTAGGCCTACGTCTCTCGGGAACATCAACTGCATCATGGTCATCATGTCTATCTCTGCCTATAAGTCTACCTATAGCACGACCTAAACCTCGTGTTCTAGCCATGATCTGCAAATCATGTCGAACACGTATTTTTTTCGGTCAAAATATACACAACTTTCTTTATAAAAATAAAACAAGTTTATTTATAAACAAATAAGACTAATTTAAATCAAATTATTTGAAAACATACACAACATAAATAAAAAAAAAATAAACAACTTCATTTATAAAAAACACACAACTAATGTAAAAAAAATTAATTAGTAAACATCCACAACTTAATTTTTAAAAAAAAATAAACAACTTCATTTATAAAAAAACACATCTAATATAAAAATAATTAATTACTAAACATCCACAACTTAATTTAAAAAAAAACTTCATTTATAAAAAACCACAACTAATGTAAAAATAATTAATTATTAAACACCCACAACTTAATTTAAAAAAATAAAAAACTTCATTTATAAAAAAAATTCTTCATTTATAATAAAATAAAAAACTTTATTTATAATAAAATAAAAAACTTTATTTATACATAAAAAAAACACAACTAATTTCAAAATATATAATTAGTAAACATACACAACTAAAATTATATATAAAACTAAAACAAAAATGGGAAAAAAAATTTCAAAACATACACAACTTAATTTATATCATATATAAAAAATAATTAGTATTTAAAAAAAATTTCCAAATCACACACAACTTTCTTTATAAAAATAAACTACTTCATTTATAAAAAAATACATAACTAATTTAAAATTAAATAATTAGTAAAATACTCAGCTAAAATGATATAAAGAATAAACAAAAAAAAATAAACAAAAATAACCAACTTAATTTATACAAATAACCAACTTTATTTATAAATAAAATACACTAATTTTTTTTAAAAACACAATATTTTAAAAAACAACTAACAATTTTCCGGAAGAAGGGGTTCTTCCGGAAAGTGCTTCCGGAAGCACTGAAAGGTCATCCGAAAGAACCCTTCTTCCGAAAAGTTTTCGGAAGAACTACTTCTTCTGGAAAGTTTCCGGAAGAGGTGTTCCGGAAGCTTTCCGGAAGACCAGTTCTTCCGGAAATCTTCCAGAGCACATTCTTCCGAAAGTTTCAGAAGAACCCGAAACGGATCTTCTGGAAGGCGCCACCGTAACCACCTTTTCCCCATTTTTTCGGCATCTTCTACCCTAAGGTTCCACTAACGCTCCACTAACCTACCCTAAATGATACAACTATAGTGCATAACAAAACCAAATGAAGGTTATGGGCACCTACCTCGAAGGCAAATGGGTCCAAGGGAAAAACAAGCAGCGGGCTCGTGGAGAAGAAGACCACCGAGGCTCGTCGCGGAAGAGAGAAGAGAAGAAATTAGAATGCTTTCGCGGAAGAGAGAGGAGAAGAAGTTAGAATGCTTCCGAAAGAGGAAAAAAAAGCTTTTTAAGTTTTTAAATGAAGGGCAAAATGGGCCGTTCAATAAATTGCTGGGTGCACCTAGCATATCCCTTTGGAGGTGCGACCACATCGGGTCCTTTGGAGGTGCTTCTGAAATTTTTTTTAAAAAACATATAGTCATTTAGTAATTTTTCTATGTTAGTTTATCTTTATATTGAAATTATTTTTTTATTTTATATCTATTTTATTCAAATAAAGACGTGGCATGATTAGAAAGGATCATTTTGTTGGTTAACTTTTCAAATTTATTACATTCATAAACACATTGAATAAATTTTAGCTTCTTTATGACATATGAATAAGTAATGAATGTATGATAGTAGAAAATGTTTATTTTTTAACAAGATAAAAAAAACACAAACAAAAACTACAATTATATAAAAATCATAAAACTAAAAGTTAGTATATTAATAAAGAATAAAAATATACCTAAATTTTAAAGACAGTAGCGATGGAGCTAGAGTATTTTCTTTGAGAGACCAAATATAAAAATTTAATTCAATTAAATTTTAATCATAAATTAATATTTATAAATATATAGCTAAATTAAAATTATAAAAAATGTGACAAGTTCCATGCGAGTTTACCCAAACTTTATATAATATGACAAGGATGCGGACCAGTTAAAAAAATATAAACTAACCTCTTTTAAACCCAAACACAGCCTACCTTATGTGAGGACGGAAATAGAAAAAATATAAACTAACCTCTTTTAAATCTATCCTTGTCTTACCCTTTTGTTATGTCCACCTTATATATAGATTATTTATGTGTGTATAATTTTTTTGAAGATGTAAATTGAATTGTAAGTGATAAAATAAGAGTAAATTAAATATAAAAAAAAATGTGATATATCTTTATCAGATTGTTAAACCCATATTATTCATTTTATTATAAAAAAATATAAATTTTAATGAAACTACATTTCTATTTTTTTTTTATGTTAAGTATAAGAGGGTCTTATTTACTATTTTTCCCTAGACCCATAATCTTAAGACTGACCCTACTTAGAGTGCGTTTGTTTTATGGATTACAAGTTAATTATTAGGAATGTAAATAACATTCTCTTGATTATTACTAGTTTTGAAATAAAAAATCCCATTATTTTTTTATTGGCAAATGAAGCATATATATTAGATGAGTACAAGGGATACCCTAGCCCTTATACAAAATGTGTACTTGTTACAAACCCTCCATAGAGATCATAGGACTAGTTGATCATTCAGACAAGGATTAAGAACCCTTAATTTTAATATTGGATCCAAGATGTTTTCCGCATTTGCAACCTCCTCCCTTGAAAGGTTATATTGTTTCTATGCAACCAAATCGTCCAAATAGAGACAAACCACATCCCCACCATTTCATTTTCAGTCTTTTTACCTATGACACCATAGGTATGCCATATGAATTGATTCTTGCCATCATTAATTAGGATCATCACTTGGACTTCTAGCTAGTCATAACACATTTTCCATATTGATGTTGAGAGAGAAAGCATGTGAACAAGACATGGTTTGTAGTTTCCACTTTATATTCAGAAAAAGGCATGAGAAGTCCTCCAGACGAAGCTCATATATTTGTTGGTATTGCGGATTCTTGTAGCTGACTTATTGGAAACACCCAAATTTTGCTTCAAAATTCAGTTGTTGAGGATTCTGTAAAATGGTTGTCGACTAAGGTGAAATTTGGCTAACTTTTATGTCAATTGAATGAGGTGAAGGCTAGTTTGGTTGGATACAAAATTAATGACTTATCAATATTAGCCAAACAAGAAAGTTAGTAGAACATGAACAGGGTCAATATGGCTGCTAGACTTTTGGCAAGTGTGCCAATTGTCGTTGCAGGTTACACATTCAGAAAAAGAGTTTGCCTTCACAAGGACTTTAGTTACTTAATTCATTCGGCTAAAGGTTATCAGTTCAATAGCTATGTACAAATTTAATCGAATGTCATTAGTTTTGGTTTAACTAACTAAAGATAACTTAAAGTAAAAGAATAGTAAAAATAACGAATTTACAAAAATAACATAATTACGGGAATAACGGAAATAATGGAATGTATGGAAATAATGGAATTTAATGTGTCAGAAATACGAAAAATTATGGAAACAATAATAACAAATTTAATTAATTCAAGAAAACATACGATTTGATTTTATCATCCATACCCTTAGTATCCTAACAAGATTAACATATATGAATCATTTTCTAACATTATTGATGCATACATAAGTTATCCCAAGTCGATCCGTTGCACTTGAGGCCTAAGAATATTTACCAAATATCGATCCCTCACATATGAAGTAAATACCCCAGCATTGAAATTATATTCTTGTATTTTTTGCAATAAAAACATTATGCTTTATTCCTAGCAACGTAATGTAAAGAGTAAAATCATTTAGTTCAAATTCTAAGATTACTTTCCAGTCTCACTTAAAATCCAATTTCATGACACTAGTGATGATCAAATAGAATCCAGCATTACGACTAAAATGAAATCACCAATAATGAGTAGAAAAGATTCATACATATATAATATCAAAAAGGATACATAAGGGTACAAAGATTACATTCAATCCTTAATAAAAACTATCGGGTTATTGCACAAAGCACAAGACTAACAAGAGAAATGACAAAAGATGTAATCCACAGTCACAACTCTGCAGGGCCTTGGTTTCACTTTTCCTTAGCCTCTACATTTTTCTCTGCTTTCTGAATGATACTGGATGTCCTTTCCCTTCAACAATGTTGTTACGACTTTTGGCAAGCATACCAATTGTCGTTCTAGGTTTCACAGTTAAAAAAGAGTTCGTCTCCATAGGGACTTGAGTTACTTAATTCATTCGGATAAAGGTTATCAATTTAGTAGTTGAGTAATTCAATCGAATGTCATTTGGTTTTGGTTTAACTAATTGAAAGTAAAATAATAGTAAAAATAACAGATTTAAGGAAATAACGAAATTAATGGAAATTTAGAAATAACGAAATTAACGGAAATACATAAATAATGGAATTCAGTGCGTCGGAAATATGAAAATTGAAGAAATGATTTAAAGTAATTCAAGAAAACATAGGATTGGACTTCATTGTTCATACCCTTAGTATCTTAATAATATTAACATGTATGAATCATTTCTTAACATTACTGATGCGCACATAATTAATTATCCCAAGTCAATTCCTCACACTTGGAACCTAAGAACATTTACTAAATATCGATCCCTCGCATATGCAGTAAATATCCCAACATTACAATTATATTCTCGTACTTTTTGCAATCAAAACGTTATGCTCTATTCCTAGCAACGTAACATAAAGAGTAAAATCATTCGGTTAAAATTCTAAGATTACTTTCTAGTCTCACTTAAAATCCAATTTCATGACACTAGTGATCATATATAATCAAGCATTAAGAGTAGAATGAAATTACCAACAATGAGTAGAAAAGATTAATACATATATAATATCAAAAGAGATACATAAGAATACAAAGATTACAACCAATCCTTTAGAAAAACTAACTGATCATTGTGCAGAGCACAAGACTAACAAGAGAAATGACAAAGGAAGTGATCCACGGTCATAACTTTGCAGCGCCTCGACTCCACTTTTCCTTTTCTCCTTCTTCTATGTTTTTCTACTGATTTTAGGCTACTCGTATATTTTCTTCTCTTCCCCTGGATGACTATTTATAGAAAAAGCCATTTAGTGCAGGGGAAACTCACCCAAGTGAACTGCTTGCTTAAGGCTGAAGGTATCAGCTCGCCCAAGCGAGTGGCTTGCTTAGGGCTGAAGTTTTCTCTTTAGCCCAGGCGAGCTAGATGTTAGCCTGGGCGAATTTGGGGTCAGAAACCTTCATAAAAAGACCATTTTGACCTTTCTTTTAGCTTTGTTTCTGGATCTAACAAACAACCATCAAAACCTACAAAATCATGGATGAATCTTTCATATTTAAACAACAATATTAGTAAATGCACAATATATAAACAACTAGATTTAAGGGTAGTTTATAAGAAAACTATTACAATCAAAGGATAAGTGCTAACAATTTAATCCCAAAAACAACTAAAATTTGGCACTTATCAAATGCAAGACTATTTATAGAAAACAACCAAAAAGTGCAAGAGAATTTGTCCAGGCGATTTGTGGCTTAATGTTGAAGGAACCAGCTCACCCAAACGAGTTGTTTGCTTAGGGCTAAAGCAAGATCACTAGCCCAAGCGAGCTGATTGCTAGTCTGGGCAAATTGGGTGTTAGCAATCTTTGTAAAATGACCATTTTGCTCTTTTTGTTGGCTTTGTTTTTGGATCTAACAAACAACCATCAAAACCTACAAAATCATGGATGAATCTTTTATATTTAAACAACAACATTAGTAAATGTACAACATATATTAAAAAACTAGATTTAAGGGTAGTTTATAAGAAAACTATTACAATTGAAAGATAAGTGCTAACAATTTAATCCCAAAAAAATAATTGAAATTTGGCACTTATCATGAATTTTAGCCAAATCATGAATTTCAGCTAACTTTAAGTATAAAAGAAACAGTTGAATTAAGTTAGATTTAATTTAATAAAGATAAGATGATATTTTCCATGATTCGTAATATTCAAATGGCTTGTAGTGGTTAAAACTAATAAGTGATAGTGCTCCCTAAAAAATAGGAAGTGGTTGTCATCTTCTTCAAAGTTTGAAATAACTAATCAGTTGACTTGTAAAAAGAGGAAAACATGTATAGATTTTTGGAGTAGTTTCCAGTAGTTATCAGAGGATGAATCTGCCTCAAAATTAGCTAGCCGAAATCAACTGTGGTTTGTTGAATTCAATTGCTAGGATTAGCCAAATTAGTGTAAAACTAGCCAAATAACCCCCAAAAGCTTGTTGTATAACTCTCAAATCACGTTCTAGGAAGTTATCAAGTAGAAAAATGTGTTCCCATTTGGGATTTGAGTTTGTAGCCTATAAATAGGCCTTATACTTTAAATTTTAGAGCCACACAATAAGTCCAATACAAGACTCTTTCACTGAATAGTTTATCTTTCTACCTTTTATCTCTTTACATTACAGTTTTCTTTTACTACTTCCATTTACAAGCTTTCATTTACAACCCATCATTCACTACTAGAAAATTGCTAATTTCCTACGACATTTTTTGCAGAAAAAAACACAGGAATGTCCTGTTGCTTTATGAACATAATTCGCAAGAAATACCAGTAGATTTATATGTGGAAAAAAATTGTAGGAAATACCTGTGAATTTATGTGCGGAAAATAATTTGCAGGAAATACCTGTAGATTTTCATGTGAATATATTTCCGCAGGCAAAAGTTTATTAATATTATGATAAGTGTTAGGAAAATCATTTTTGTTGAAAATTTTCTTTGGCAAGAAATATTAAAAACTATTTTTTAAAATTATATTTTAAAATAATTATAAATAACTTAACAAAATTTTATTCTACTCAATCAATTATAAATATCTATTTAGTTCTAATTTTAATTAAAACTATTAAGTATATTAAATATTTTTTATAGGAGTTAAACTGAACTAAGTTTTCATAAGCCTTTGTTTATGAACCTAAAAATGCTGAGTTTTCATAAGCCCTTAGTTAAACTGAGAAGTGTTGAGAGGTTATGAATTATATAAACCTATTTTTATCATTTCTCTTTCTCTTTATTCATATTGTTCACTCAAACAGCTAGAAACGCACACCAACGAAAGAAAGCTCCTAAAACCCTAATGTGTAAATTTCTATTTGTCTCTATGATTTGCACTTAGTTTTATTTTGAATTTTCAGTTCATCATTCAAATTATACTGACTTTTGAATTCATCATCTAATTTGAGTAGATTTATCAATGCGCTAGCTTCAACTTGTAGATTACTCATCGATTTTGCTGGAGATTTTGTGCAAAATTGATTTTGGTTGAGATTATGTACAAAATTGATTTTGCTGGAGATTACTCAGTGCCACCAACTCCTGAATGCTCGCTCACAACTCAATCTCGTTCTATTGCAATTTAGAAAACAAACCCTAACTCTTTGTTTTTTATTTCGCATATGCACTTCGGGTGGGAAATGAAATGGTTCGCAAATCCTTTTTTTTCTATGTTATTGGTTGCAAAACAAGATTTGAATTCAAATTCTTCAATTCGCCATCGGTGAGTCCACCACTCCTTTCGTCTCATTGATCATTTTGTTTCTAGATTTGCTCAATTCCTTATATCGATTTTTCTTCTTCTCAATTTTGGAGATTTACTGTGTATGGAGTTTTGGGTCTATGCAGTATGTCCTTTGTTTGATCTAAATGTGTTTTTATTTGTTATTGTGAAACTGTCATTTCATTAAGCTTTGGAAATAAGTAAGTGAACGAAAAAAAAGAATGAAGTTGAAATTAGTTTTCTTTTGAATTATGGAAACATATAATTAAAGAGAAAAAAATGATTGAGAGGATTAATTTGTCAATTCCCCCTCATTATTTAATGCAGTAAAACTTTTTGTTGTTAAGTCAGCATTTAACTTTTAGTTTGACATCACGTTGAGCATGGTGGATACAGTTGAGGTATGCTCCTTTGGTAAGAAGACTTTGATTACAAGTTCTGATTTGATAGAGTTCATTTCAATAGAAATCTTAGATGGAAAAGAAGATAAATTTCGCTTCATTCTTAAATTCTGAGGAAGAAAACTCAACTTTGCTTGTATCATGTAACTATCAAACACCATTCTATTGAACACTTTTATATATAAATTGTGGCATGAGTATGACAAAATTGTGCATTTTCTATGAATAATACATCTCCACCATTGAATTTCATTCTTTTGTGTGTGTGTGTAAGAGAGAGAAAGAGAGAGAGAAATTTATTTTCAAGGATATTCTCCACTCTACTATAAAAGAGACTTTTAAGAACGTTTAAAAATGACTTTTAAGAACGATTGTACAAACGTTGTAGAAAGTCATGATTTTTGAGAACGATTCATTTTACGACTGTTTTAAAAGCAATATCATTTTAGATCTATTAGTGAAGAAAATCATTCTAAAAAGTATCTTTTTAGAACAGTTATTGACATAACCGTTCCAAAAAGTGAATTTTCAGAACAGTTGTTGGACTTAACTATTCATAAAGGTCTCTTTTCGGAATAGTTATTTCTTTAACTGTTCTAAAAAGTGACTTTTTGGAACGATTATTTCCCAAAACCAATCTAAAATGCTCAATTCTTTTATATATAATACATTTTATTTATTTTTCTCCTTATAAATAGACATCAAAGCCACATAGAAGACAACAATACCAAGTAGATTCACAATAACTTAATATGTCTCCTTGAAATATTAAAACAAATATACTACAGATATACGCACAGTAAGCAAATTCTATTCAAACATTCTAAATAAATTGTACTACTCATTGAACTTTAATATTTACACAAAACAAATAGATTTACCACATTATATGATGCAATCCTACCCCCCAAGGGCATTGGATAGAAGACTCCAAGAAGATTGGGCCAAAAATGCAAGAGAAGACCCTAGGATTCTCATGAGCCTTAGGGTAGATTTTGGGCCCATGGGCTAAGTATGAGACCATTTATCTTTGTACATATTAGATTAAGGTTTCATTAATTTTGGGTCTTGTATTTAGGGCTCCATAATGTAGGTAGGTTACCCTAGAAATATAGGATTTTTCAGCCCTTGTATTTTAGGGCACCTAGACTAGTTTTTGTATTAGGGGTAGTTTTGTAATTTCATATGCAATAAGTGAATATTTGATGTGTGTGGTGGGAAATAAATTTAATTGAATTGGTAGAAGCCCAATCCAATTAAATTTTAGAGGGGGAGGTGAGCATTTTCTTACTACACCCCATTGTCACATCATATAGTCACACTTTGTGCATGTCCTTCATGCTTTACATGCCTCATGACACCTAAGCACACTTAGTGGAGAATCTTGGAATTGATCTTGGATTAGTGGGCTGAACCATAACTAAAATTCACTAATCATAATTAGTGAAATTTTGGCTCCAAAATTTGGCTCCACAAATTCAATTTCAAATTCAAGTAAAATTTGAATTGAAATTTAAATTTCCCTCCAATTTTGTGTGACACTTAGACTATAAATAGAGGTCATGTGTGTGCATTTTTTTTATCATTTGAAAATTAAACTTCAAAGTTCAGAGCTCTCTTAGAGCACAAAATTTCGTGCTCTTCTCTGCCTCTCCCTTCATTCATCTCCTTCTTCCTCCAAGCTCTTATCCATGGCCTCCTATGGTGATGAGCTTTTTCTAGACTCATCTTCTCCTTGAAGTGGCGTCTCCTCTCTCTCTCTTCCTTCTCCATTCCGCTGCCATTCATTTTCCAAGAAGCAAAGGAATCCATTGATGAAGAAGATCCTAGGCCTACAAGCTCCAATGGAGCTTATATCATTATATCTCAGCATAAAAGCATAAGTACTCATTGGATTCTAAAGAAACATCACAACCAAATAAGTTTACACATTGGCAGCTTCATGAAAAAGATTTGCCCAACGATGTTGAATGTTAGTAATATTATCCTTAGGCATTGGACTTAGATTATTGAAGGCTTACAATTTCAAATAAAACATACTAAAATATTAGGTCAAGAACAAAAAACAAAACATAAATAATCCAACTTGTTGAAAATCGTCTTACATTTTTCCATGAATCAACAATAGCTAGCTAAGATGATACAAAACCTTAAACAAAAGTGGAAGAGAGAGACAAAACAAGAGAACAAATGTATTATAAAGAGAATTAAAAATTAGTTGAGGGAGATCCTCATGAATGACTTGAGCCATAAGGTATCCCACTGGCCACCTCTAGCAAATATACAAAGGGAAGTTGCATTGATACTACTATTAATCCCTCAGGGGAGGAGCATCACTCTAATATAAGGCCTAAAAGGGGCTTGTATGTTAATGATGACCAATCTACCAGCCCGGTGGCATTGGGAAAAGTATATGAGGGGGCATCAACCATACACCACATGCATTTGACTGATGATGTGGTCAAGGTGGTGTTGGATCAAGTGGCCTCGGAATAATTAAGAAGGGAGGGTTGAATTAATTATTACTGAAGCTTTACTAATTAAAAATCTACCCTTCTTTGGCTTTTACTATGTTGTTAAGAAAGTAATGAATAGAAATAAAAACTTAACCAAAATTAAAAGCGATAATTAAAGTGCACAGCAGAAAATAAAGAGTGTAAGGAAGAAGAAGACAAACACAAGAGTTTTATACTGGTTCGGTAACAACCCGTGCCTACATCCACTCCCCAAGCAACCTGCGGTCCTTGAGATTTCTTTTCAACCTTGTAAAAGCCTTTACAAGCAAAGATCCACCAGGGATGTACCCTCCCTTGTTCTCTTTGAACAACCTAGTGGATGTACCCTCCACTAGAATTGATCCACAAGAGATGTACCCTCTCTCGTTCTCAGTTACAACAACCCAAGTAGATGTACCATCTACTTGTACCACAAAGGATGTACCCTCCAATGTTGTAAGACAAAGTTCTCAAACGGTTAGTCCTTTGAAACTTTGTGAAGGGGAAACAAAAGAATTCTCAAGCAGTTAGTCCTTTAAAATATTTTGTTTTAGGGAAAGGGAAGAATCAAAAGAATTCTCAGACTGTGTCGTTTTGCATTCTTTGACAAGGGAGAAGAGAGACACAAAAGAATTTAGGCGGTTAGTCTTTTGTTCTTTTGGTAAAGGGAGAAGAGAGACACAAAAAGAATTTAGGCGGTTAGTTCTTGGCGAATTCTTTTTGGCAAAGGGAGAAGAGAATGAAAAAGATGAATAACACACTTTTGTTTTCAAGGTTTGGAAAACCAGAAAACTTTTGAAAGCTTTTGGTAAAGGAAGAAGAAAGAAGAAGAAGAAGTTCAAGAAGATGTTCAAGGAGATTCAAAGAGTATGTGGAAAATTTGTTTGTAAAGGTTGTCAAAGATTGTAATGAATATCTATTAAAATGCAAGTCAAGGTCTTGCTTTTATAGACTCTTCATGTCTGGTCAAGAAAACCATTAGAAGAGTTATATGCTTTAGAAAAACCTGAAAACCATTGGAAGAGTTACATCTTTTGATTTTTGTTCAAAACTTGTCACTGGTAATTGATTACCAAATTCTTGTAATCGATTACACAAAGCATTTTTGTGAAAGGATGTGACTCTTCACAATTGAATTTTAATTTCAACGTTCAAACACATTATTAATCGATTACCAATATCTTGTAATTGATTACACCATTTTGAAATTAATTGGAACGTTGTAAATTCAGTTGAAAGCTTTTGAAAACAAACTTTGCCACTGGTAATCGATTACAGGAAACTGGTAATCAATTACCAGAGAGTAAAAACTCTGGTAACTTAGAAAATTTTGAGAAAACTCTTTTGAAAAACAAAATTGTGCTATGTTTGTTTTTTGAAAAATCTTTTCAATACTTCCCTAGTGAAGTCTTCTTGATTTCTTCTCTTGAAACTTGAATTCATTTTTTCTTGAATCTTGAAATCAAATTTCTCTTGATTCATGAATTGTTCTTGACTCAATCTTGAAATCATTCTCTTGGGCTTTTTTGTCATCATCTTTGTTATCATCAAAACAACTTGAATCAATCTTGATTCAACATCATGAAACTTGCTTCTACAATCTCCCCCTTTTTGATGATGACAACCCTGAAATCAAGAAACACATACACACACTTTTTTTTCTAGTCGATCACTCACTTAATTCTCCATACTCTCCCCCTTTGTTTTTGAGTTTATGCTTCACTTGAAATTAGGTTAATTACTTATGTGAGTTCTTGATTTAATCCCTATTTCTCTCCCCTTTTGGCATCAACAAAAAGCCAAAGTGCGTAACAAACATACATACATTACTAATCATTCACAAGACATTCATTGAAAAATCTAAATCAATCATGAAGCAAGAAACATGAATAGATCAAATATATAAAAACCATATAGTCATATAACATAATTCATAATTGTTCAATCATACAATGCAAATAAAAGAAATACTAAATTGTTCAAATGTCATAATAATATAAATTATTTGGATAAGTCACTAGCATCTAGCAGTCCTAATTCTCTTCTAATGTTGTAGAAGGAATCTTTATTTAGTGGTTTTGTGAAGATGTCTGCAAGTTGATTTTTAGTATCTGTAAATTCTAAAACAACATCACCTTTTAGAACATGATCTCTAATAAAATGATGCCTAATTTCTATATGCTTGGTTCTAGAGTGAAGGACTGGATTTTTAGATATGTTTATGGCACTTGTGTTATCACATTTTATGGGAATGCGATCTAATACTATTCCATAATCAGATAGTTGTTGTTTCATCCACATAATCTATGCACAACAACTACCAACAAAAATATATTTTGCTTTTGTTGTGGATAATGCTACACTATTTTGCTTCTTGCTATTCCAAGAAACAAGAGCAGACCCTATGAATTGACATGTGCCACTAGTACTTTTACTATCTGTTTTTGATCTAGCAAAATCCGAATCTGAGTATCCTACCAAATTACATAAAAAATTCTTAGGGTACCATAATCCTAAGTTAACTGTTCCTAATAGATATCTTATGATTCTTTTTACTGCCATTAAATGTGAAAACTTTGGATTTGATTGAAATCTTGCACATATGCATACACTAAACATAATATCTAGCCTACTTGCAGATAAGTAAAGTAGAGATCCAATCATACCTCTATATTGCTTTGCATCAACAGGTTGACCGGATTCATCTTTGTCAAGATAACAACTGATGTTCATAAGAGTAGCCAAGTGTTTTGAGTTTTCCATTCCAAATCTCTTAATGAGTTCCTTGCATAATGATAATTATTTGAAATTTGAGAGAAAGAGATAACTCAGGTAACTATGCAGTTTGGGTCCAGATTATTTCAATTTTGCTATCTTCTTTTCTCTGTTCTTATCTTTTCCACTTTATATCTGTATTAAGAAAAATCCACTTTCAAAATTTCACTTTCTATGATTGAAGGATTTCATTTATGTGTTTTTAAATTATTGATAAAGTAAATTTATACATTTATATTTAATATACTTTGATACATTTATTTTGAAATCATAATTAATACAACAAATACTTAATGTTAGGGCCTCGAAGAAGTTTCCTGGACCTGCTCGAGAAGCACAAGCACCTTGTACACCTAAAATTTAGCAAAAGTGTCAGAATTTTTGAAGAATTCCTCGTGGAGATTTTGCAGCTTCTCTAGTGAGAAACCGTATCTTTCTTCAATTTTAAGCACTCCTCTGCCTATAATAAATGACACAGAATGGAATACAAGCCAGATAGTAACATAAATGAAGAAACCAAGTCATATTAAGCACAAAAAGAAACCACAACTTGACGTATTTCTAGGTTATCTTCTAGGTATATATCTAAAGAGACTTGATTATAAAGTTGATTTATCGACCAAAAAATCAATGATCGAGGTCGTACCCGAATCAAATAAACATTAAAATGCAGTATCTAGGAAGTGATCCTTAGTCGTCTCCCAGTGAGCAATGATCAAGCACACGTTCATAACATGTAACAATGAAACAGTAACGAATTGGGGGGGGGGGGGTTTGTTGTTTTTGTAATTCAAACAACAAGCGAACTCGAATTAAAGAAATAACAAAACTAAAACGTGTTGTTTCCCCTTGATTCAAAAGCAAGTTTCTTATCCTAGGTTACGAGAATATGTCCCTAATCAGTTCAACCACTTAATCCAACCCGAAATTAATTTACTAAGCGAAAATTAACACAAGGCTGTCATTATGTGATTAAGCAACACATACATCAATTAATCCCTCTCACATGTCCATTAAGCATGAACGTTAATTGAGCACAGAGACAAATAATCAAACATTAAGCATGCATGGATTAATATCAGCAACAAGTATAGAATAATTGGTGAAGGGGAAAAACTGATCAGAAACTAGTATTAAGAATAAAACCTCAAAGAAAGCTATGCTTAATCCTCAAGAGAAAACAACACTAGAGATTCAACCTTCCATAATCAGCAGAAACGAAATGGAAATTGAAGCATAAAACAAAACTGGAATTTGAAGCAGAAAACGAAATTGGAAATAGAAGAAGCTACGTGAATAGTACGCGTGAACAATAACCCTCAAGGAAGCTGAAAATGAAACCCTTCAAAAACTGCCTACGTGAACAGTAGCACGAAAACCCTTAAAACCCAAGCAGCTAGGCTCACTAAAATAAGGTCTGGTGGCCCAATTACAAAAGTACAGCCCAAAAATGAAATAAAATAAAACTGGACGACAAATAAAATTGTCTGCTCTCTTCAAGTCCAAGCCGGCTCAGATCAATTCCGGATCCAAGCTCAATTACTTATAATTCCCATGAAATTTAATTAAAACACAGAATTAGTCAAGTAGGCCCAAATGATAAAACTGCATAATTAATTTGACAATTAAGGCTAATCAGTAATTAAAATGGTGACAAAAAAGGGGTAAGAAATAAGAGAAAATAATGACACATCAAATTCCCCCACACTTAGCCTTTTGCACTCCTGGGAAAAATCAAAAAGCAGAGCAAGGAACAAATCCAGAGACATTAAAGGGAGACAAACAAACACAAAAGCATTTACATATTCTTAATGAATCTCAAGGAATGAAAGGAATGGGCAACATCCAACACGTAAAGAGTTAAAGAATCAAGACAATCATAAAAATCATCCAAGCACCTCAAACATGGCAAGGTAGTCAATCAACTTAAGAATTGACTGAAAAGTGATAAAGCCTCACAAGATATGCACTCTATCTCTCAAGTGTCTAGGCTACTGTTTACTCTCACAACACCCATGAAAACAAACACCACATAGACTTGACAAGACTCTAAAATTGACAACCAAACACCACAAACACATGCACATGAGGATCAAAAGGTCTTTTAAGGTTGTAATGGGGCCAAGGACAAGGTAAAGGAAAGTATGGGATAAGTAGCTAAAACCCAAAGGAATAGAGGAGCAATGGGGAATAAGTGGAAATTAAGCAAAAATAGTAAATCCAAAACCAAAATTAAAAATTAAGCATAAAAAGTAAACCCAAAGCCTCCAAATCAACAAAATCAACCAAGTCCTTAAACCAGTCCAAGTCCTCAAAACAAGACCTCATTTAACTTCATTCTTTTTCTGTTTTTTTTTTGTGAACAGTAGCAATTGAAAGAAGTTTGAATATTTGAAAAATAAAGAAACAATTAGGCAATATATGTATATACATCAAGCATGGCAAAAAATACATCATCAAGCATGGCCAAAACATCCAATGAAACATACCCCCCACACTTATTCCCAAAACAATTACAAAGCTCCAAAATTCCTTAAGGGTAGGGTGAGATCATGGTTTTTCACTTAAGGCTTGTAATAAGCTTCAAAACAAAGAAATGGGAACATTGGCTCAAAGGGCTATCAAAGGAATTAATTCAAGGTAGGCTCATTTAGCTAGAGGCTTATAAGAACAAAATGCCTAAATCATCTCCCAACATGCATATGAAGCAAGAAGTATCAACAAGAGTCAAGCCAAGGCTATTGTGCAAGCAATCAATGGGGCAAAACACACCAAATAAAATAGATGATGATGGCTCAAAATCTCACCGAGGGTAAATCTCACCAAGGAAGGATTTGTGAGGAATGGTTTCAGCTGGTGTCCATTGACCTTTAAGCTCTTATATGTGGATTCACTTTTGATCTCAACTGTACCATAAGGAAAAACATTAGTCACCACAAAAGGACCAATCCACTTTGACCTCAACTTACCACTCATGAGTCTGAGCCTAGAGTTACACAATAAAACTTTCTGTCCAACCATGAAGTCCTTCTTAGCTATCAAGCTGTCATGGAACTTCTTGGTCTTCTCCTTGTAGAATTTGGAATTCTCATAGGCTTGTAAACGGATCTCATCTAGCTCACTTAGTTGCAACTTCCTTTCCTCTCCAGCCTAATCAATAGAGAAGTTGCAGGTCTTTATAGCCCAGTAGGTTCTGTGCTCTATCTCTACAGGAAGATGACATGCCTTGCCAAAGACAACCCGACAAGGAGACATTCCTATGGGTGCTTTGTAGGCAGTCCTATACGCCCAAAGAGCATCATCCAGCCTGGTGCTCCAATCCTTTCTGTTCGGCTGCACAATCTTCTCCAAGATCCTTTTTATCTCCTTGTTTGAAATCTCAGCCTGCCCATTAGTTTGGGGGTGGTTAGGTGTGGAAATTTTGTGCACGATCCCATACTTTTTTAGCAAGGCATACATGGATCTGTTACAAAAATGGGTGCCTTGATCACAAACGATGGCTCTAGGAACTCCAAACCTGCAAAAAAGATTAGATCTAACAAAATCCACAACAACCTTAGCATCGTTAGTTCTGGTGGCTTTGGCTTCCATCCATTTTGAAACATAATCAACAACAAGGAGAATATAAACAAAACCAAAAGAGACAGGGAAAGGCCCCATAAAGTCTTTACCCCAAACATCAAACACCTCACAAAACAACATGGGTTGTTGAGGCATTTTTTGTCTCCATGAAAGTGAGTCGCCTGCTCTCTAACAAGGCTCACAAGTGCTACAGATTCTCCATGCATCCTTGAAGAAGGTGGCCCAATAGAAACCGCAGTCAAGCACCTTGTGAGCTGTCCTCTGTATACCAAGATGGCCACCTGGTGCGGAAGAATGGCAGAATTGCAGGACCGAGTCAATCTCATGGTCTAGAATGCATCTCCTGATAACCTGGTCACTGCACAACTTCCACAAATAGGGGTCATCCCAAATATAATGCTTAGCATCGCTCTTAATTTTATTAGTTTGAGCTTTAGGTGCTAAGGGAGGAAAAACAGAAGCAACCAAATAATTCACAATATTAGCAAACCAAGGAGTAGGGAAGGAATCATAAATCTTATACAGAATGTACAAATGGTCATCCGAAAAATCATCCCGAATGGGTGAGTCCTCAGACGCACGCTCAATCCTACTCAGGTGGTCAGCCACGAGGTTCTGTGCACCACTCCGATCACGAATCTCCAAATCAAACTCTTGGAGCCAAAGCATCCACCTGATCAATCTAGGCTTTGATTCAGCCTTTTTCAACAGGTACTTCAGAGCTGCATGGTCAATATAAACAATAACACGAGTACCAAGCAAATATGAACAAAATTTCTCAAGAGCAGAAACTATCGCTAATAGCTCCTTCTCCGTGGTAGTGTAATTTGCTTGGGTAGCATCCAAAGTTCTGGAAGCGTAGTAGATCACCCGAGGCAGCTTGTCAATCTTTTGAGCAAGGACAACCCCCAATGCATAATTGGATGCATCGCACATCAGCTCAAATGGGGCTATCCAATCATGTGCCTAAATATAGGGGTGGTATTCAACGCACGCTTGAGGCAATCAAAAGCCTCTTTGCACCGGTCATCAAAATCAAACTCCACCTCCTTTTGCAGCAGATTGGATAGTGGAAGGGCTACTTTGCTAAAATCTTTGATAAAGTGCCTATAAAACCCTGCATGGCCAAGAAAAGAACAAACCTCTCGCATGCAAGAGGGGTAAGGCAATTGTGAAATAACAACTATCTTTGCAGGATCTACATCTATGCCCTACTAGAAATGATGTGCCCTAAAACTATACCTTGTTCTACCATGAAGTGACATTTTTCAAAATTCAGCACAAGGTTAGTTTCAATGCATCTATTAAGAACTCTATCCAGACTATCCAAACATGCATCAAAAGAGGATCCATAAACAGTAAAATCATCCATAAACACCTATATGCAACTCTCTAAAAAGTCACTGAAAATGCTAAGCATACACCGCTAGAAGGTACCAGGGGCGTTGCATAGGCCAAAGGGCATCCTCCTATAGGCAAAAGTGCCAAAGGGACAGGTGAATGTGGTCTTTTCTTGATCCTCAGGAGCAATATGAATTTGGAAATAACCAGAAAAACCATCAAGAAAATAGTAATGAGACTTACCTGCCAAGCGCTCAAGCATTTGATCAATGAATTGTAAGGGAAAATGATATTTTTGGTTGCCTGGTTCAGCCTCCTATAATCAATGCAGACTCGCCAACTGTTCTGCACTCTTGTGGGAATAAGCTCATCCCTCTCATTCTTGATGATCACTGTGAGGCCTGTCTTCTTACGAACCACTTGGACTAGACTCACCCACTGGCTGGCAGAAATGGGGTAAATGATTACAGCTTGCAAGAGCTTGGTCACCTCCTTTTTCACTACATCTAGAATGCTGGGGTTGAGTCGCCGCTGTGGCTGCCTCACTGGTTTAGCTCCATCCTCTAAAAGTATCCTATGCATGCATGTAGATTGGCTAGTACCAGGAATGTCTGCTAAAGTCCATCCAATGGCTTTCTTGTGCTTCTGGAGCACTAGCAACAACTTCTCCTCTTGCTCAGTAGAAAGGGAGGTAGAGATGATCACTGGAAAATTTTCCTTGTCCTCCAAGTAAGCATACTTGAGGTTTGTAGGTAAAGGCTTCAACTCTGGTGTGGGTGGTGGCTGAACAGTGGGAGGAACCATGGTAGGAGAAGAAGAGGAAGGCTCCTCAGCCTATACCTCATAAAGTAGGTCAGAAGTATATGTATTTCCTGCAACATGGTTAGTGCATTTTGACTCTAAAAAATCAACATCAAGAGGTACAACACCCAGAAAATCAGAACCAGACTCAAATTCAAAATTACTCTCAGCATAAAAATCAGATACAAGATCAAATTCAAACTCAGATTCAGATTCAATGCATGAGGAATGACAAGTATGCAGATTAGATAAAAATGGATGTTTCTTACCATGAAGAGAATCAAAATTAAACATATAATCATCAACAATCTGATCAAGTATCTCAACACGTAAAATAGAATGATCCTCAGATGGATGTTTCATGGCATCAAGAATGTTAAAATGAACAACAATATCACCAAATTGCATAGACATTGTGCCAACATAAACATCTATCTTGGTTCGGGATGTTTTCATAAATGGCCTGCCTAAAATAATTGGAACTGAACCATGGGAAAATCCCTCTTCCATATCAAGAACATAAAAATCAGCAGGAAAAATAAGTTCACCAACCTGAACCAACACATCCTCTATGAAACCTGCGGGGTAAGCAACACTTCTATTTGCCAAGTAAATCACCACATCTATAGGTTGCAAAGGTCCAAGAGATAAATAATTAAAAATGGACAGAGGCATGACACTAACTGATGCTCCTAGATCTAGCATGGCATTCTCAAATTTGTTGTTCCCAATAATGCAAGGTATACATAAAGTACCTGGGTCCTTACATTTCTCAGGAATGTGAGGAACATACTTACCTATAAATGTTGACACATTTCTGCCCATGCTAATCCTTTCATTTCCTTTGAGCCTCCTTTTGTGGGTGCACAACTCCTTTAGAAACTTGGCATATCTTGGAATTTGCTTGATGGCATCTAGCAGAGGTATGTTCACTTCTACTTTCCTAAAGGTCTCCAAGATCTCCTTATCAACTTCTTCCATATTTTTGTTTGGAATTGCTCTAGGTGGAAATGGAAGAGGGATAGGAGGCTGCTGCAAGTCAGAACTACTAGAAGAAGGTCCACCTGCATGAAAATTTTTGTTAGCTCCCTCATGATCTGGAAGCTTTCTCTATTGTGCAGCTAGCTCATCCTCTTTTTCAGGTGTAGAATGAAGCTTGACAGGTTCAGGCACAGGTGGTGCTACTGGTGGAGGCACTTCAATTTGCTTGCCAGACCTCAAGGTGATGACACTCATATTTTTCGGATTCTGCATAGTTTGTGAAGGCAATTTGTCAAAATTTTGGGACTGAGCTTGGTTCAACTGAGTAGCCATCTACCCCATCTAATTTGTCAGACTCTGAATAGAGGCTCTTGTCTCTTGCTGAAATTGCATATTTTGGATGGTCATTTGCCTCACTAACTCCACTAAGGAAGGTTGAGAAGGGGACTCATTTGCCTCATTTGTCTCTTGTCATATCATGGACTCCTCTAAGGACAATAGCATCATTTCTTGCACTGAATTGTTGGGAGTTGGAAGCCATCTTCTCAATCAGATTCCTAGCCTCAGCCGGAGTCATATCACCAAGAGCTCCACCACTGGCAGCATCAATCATACTCCTCTCCATGCTGCTAAGTCCCTTATAGAAATATTGTAGAAGGAGTTGCTCAGAAATCTAGTGGTGAGGACAACTTGCACACAATTTCTTGAATCTTTCCCAGTACTCATACAAGCTCTCTCCACTAAGTTGCCTAATTCCTGAAATGTCTTTTCTGATGGTAGTGGTCCTGGATGTAGGGAAGAATTTCTCAATGAACACCCTCTTAAGGTCATCCCAGCTGGTAATGGATCTGGGAGCAAGGTAGTACAACCAATCTTTCGCCACTCCCTCCAGATAATGAGGGAAAGCCTTTAGAAAGACATGATCTTCCTGGACATCAAGGGGTTTCATGGTGGAACAAACAATATGGAACTCCTTAAGATGCTTATGAGGATCTTCACCTGCAAGACCATGAAACTTGGGCAGCAAATGTATTAGTCCATTCTTGAGAACATATGGAACATCCTCATCAGGATACTGAATGCACAAGCTTTCATAAGTGAAATTAGGTGCAACCATCTCCCTAAGAGTCCTCTCACGAGGTGGAGATTGAGCCATGTTCTCAGTATGAAAATTAGCAGTTGAATGCTCAAAATCAGAATGTTCAGAATCACCAGCAACAAAATGCTCAGAATGCACAAAATACACAGAATGCTCAGAATGCTCAAAATGCTCAAAGTGCACAGAATGATCAGGATGCTCACTATGCCTAAATAATCTATGAAAGGTTATATCTATTTCAGGATCAAAGGGTTGTAAATCACTTGGATTGTCCCTAGTCTTGCACTATATGCAGCAAATCATGTATTTCTCAAACAAGCTAAAACTAGGGGTAAAACTACAACTATACTCAAATGATATCCAAATGAGCTGAAAATTTGTGAGAAACACCCTAAAATTATGAAAAGATAGCACAAAAATTTTCAAACAAAAATTCAAAGTCTAACTATGAAAACTGCCTAAGCAAAGTTTAGAAAAATAGGACAATAATACTTGAAAAATAAAAAAAAAACTTAGTAAACAGCTGATTTTTCAAGTTTGGGAAACCTCAACTAGCTAAAGCAGGTTGCCACAGCATGAGAATTTTTTTCTACCCCAACTGCATATATAATAGTAGTCATTTTGATAACTGGAGCAAAAGTTATGGCCATTTTAAGTTTCGCTAAAAACAAGTTCCCAAATTTTTTGTCTCTCTCAAATTCAGCCACACCAAGTGCTCCTGGTATTTTTCACACAAAATATGGATCAAAAGAAACTACCACACAAAAAATCTGCCAAAAATAACAACTCTAGATATCAAAACAAAAATCGCCAATTAATTAGCAAAATTTAGGTACTGTTCACAGCACTATTCAGCACTATTCACAACACTCTGAAAAACAAAAACAAAATGCAACACTACACACTTGAAACACACACAAACAACACTAAACAACAAAACTACACACAAAACAACTAAACACTGCAAATTAACCACAGACACAAAAACACACAGAAACAAACACAAAGACACAAAAACATAATTATGAACCTTTGGACCACTACTCCCCGGCAATGGCGCCAAATTTGATCGAGGCCGTACCCGAATCAAATAAAAATTAAGATGCAGTATCTAGGAAGTGATCCTAGGTCGTCTCCTAGTGAGCAATGATCAAATAGATGTTCATAACATGTAATAATGAAACAATAACGAATTGGGGGGGGGGGGGTTGTTGTTTTTGTAATTCAAACAACAAGCGAACTCAAATTAAAGAAATAACAGAACTAAAACGTGTTGTTTCCCCTTGATTCAAAAGCAAGTCTCTTATCCTAGGTTACGAGAATATGTCCCTAATCAGTTCAACCACTTAATCCAACCCAAAATTAATTTACTAAATGAAAATTAACACAAGGTTGTCATTATGTGATTAAGCAACACATACATCAATTAATCCCTCTCACATGTCCATTAAGCATGAACGTTAATTGAGCACAGAGAAAAATAATCAAACATTAAGCATGCATGGATTAATATCAACATCAAGTATAGAATAATTGGTGAAGGGGAAAAACTGATTAGAAACTAGTAGTATTAAGAACAAAACCTCAAAGAGAGCTATGCTTAATACTTAAGAGAAAACAACACTAGTGATTCAGCCTTCCATAATCAGTGTAGAAGCAAGCTTCATGATGATGAATCAAGTTGATTCAAGTAGTTTTGATGATGACAAAGATGATGACAAAATGCCCAAGAGAATGATTTCAAGATTGAATCAAGAAGATTCAAGATTCAAGAGAAGTTTGATTTCAAGATTCAAGAGAAGATGAATTCAAGATTCAAGAGAAGAAATCAAGAAGACTTCACAAGGGAAGTATTGAAAAGATTTTTCAAAAAACAAACATAGCATAGTTTTGTTTTTCAAAAGAGTTTTTATCAAAATTTTTTAAGTTACGAGAGTTTTTACTCTCTGGTAATCGATCACCAGTTTCCTGTAATCGATTACCAGTGGCAAAGTTTGATTTCAAAAGCTTTTAACTAAATTTTCAGCGTTCCAATTGATTTTTAAATCGTGTAATCGATTACAATAAATTGGTAATCGATTACCAATGTATCTGAACATTGAAATTCAAATTCAATTGTGAAGAGTCACATCTTTTCATAAAATGCTTTGTGTAATCGATTACATGGTTTTGGTAATCGATTACCAGTGACAAGTTTTGAATGGAAAGTCAAGAGATGTTACTCTTCCAATGGTTTTTAGGTTTTTCTCAAGGTTATAACTCTTCCAATGGTTTTCTTGACCAGACATGAAGAGTCTATAAAAGCAAGACCTTGACTTGCATTTAAATAACTTTTTACACAACTTTTGAACATCTTTTTGAACTTCTTCTTCTTCTTCTTCTTCTTCTTTTTCCTTTGCCAAAAGCTTTCTAAGTTTTCTGGTTTCCAAACCTTGTTCTTTCACAGAAAACAAAAGTGTGCTATATCTTTTTATTCTATTCTCCCTTTGCCAAAAAGAATTTGACAAGGACTAACCGCCTGAATTCTTTTTGTGTCTCTCTTCTCCCTTTTCCCAAAGAATGAAGGACTAACCGCCTGAATTCTTTTGTATCTCCCTTTTCCCTTTTCAAAGAATTCAAAATGACACAGTCTGAGAATTCTTTTGATTCTTCCCTTTCCCTTAAACAAAAGATTTCAAAGGACTAACCGCCTGAGATATCTTTTGTTTCCCCTTCACAAAGTTTCAAAGGACTAACCGCCTGAGAACTTTGTCTTAACACATTGGAGGGTACATCCTTTGTGGTACAAGTAGAGGGTACATCTACTTGGGTTGTTGTAACTGAGAAAAAGAGAGGGTACATCACTTGTGGATCAGTTCAAGTGGAGGGTACATCCACTAGGTTGTTCAAAGGGAACAAGGGAGGGTACATCCCTAGTGGATCGTTGCTTGTAAAGGTTTTTACAAGGTTGAAAGAAATCTCAAGGACCACAGGTTGCTTGGGAACTGGATGTAGGCACGGGTTGTTGCCGAACTAGTATAAAATTCTTGTGTTTGTCTTCTTCTTCCCTACACTCTTTAATTTCTGCTGTGCACTTTTAATTATCGCTTTTACTTTTGGTTTAGTTTCTATTTTTGTTCTTTACTTTCTTAACTTTGTAGTAAAAGCCTAATTGAATTTAGTAACATTAAGAAGGATAAGTTTTTTAATTAGTAAAGGTTCACAAATAATTAATTCAACCCCCCTTCTTAATTATTCTGAGACCACTTGATCCAACAATCAGCAAAAACGAAATGGAAATTGAAGCATAAAACGAAACTGGAAATTGAAGCAGAAAACGAAATTGGAATTAGAAGAAGCTACGTGAACAGTACTCATGAACAGTAACTCTCAAGGAAGCTGAAAATGAAACCCTTCAAAAACTGCCTACGTGAATAGTAACATGAAAACCCTTAAAACCCTAGTAGCTGGGCTCACTAAAATAAGGTCTGGTGGCCCAATTAGAAAAATACAGCCCAAAAACGAAATAAAATAAAACTAGACGACAAATAAAATTGTCTGCTCTCTTCAAGTCCAAGTTGGCTCAGCTCAATTCCGGATCCAAGCTCAATTGCTTATAATTCTCTTGAAATTTAATTAAAACACAGAATTAGTCAAGTAGGCCCAAATGATAAAACTGCATAATTAATTTGACAAATAAGGCTAATTAGTAATTAAAACGGTGACAAAAAAGGGGTAAGAAATAGGAGAAAATAATGACACATCAATCAACAAGTCAGATTAATACAGTCATAGAATTGGACTGGAAAAGGAAAAGAGGGAAAGAAATTGATAATATCAATTCACTAGTAATATAAAATATATAACATCAATGGAAAATGTTGTCAATTTACTGATAAGGTTTATATAAAATACTTAGTTTGAAAACACATCTAGCATTTTTCACACACAATTTTAAGGGGATTCTAAACTAACTATAATATTTGAGCTACTATGATCATTTACACCAATATCAATTTCTACCACTTTCTCTTCATGTTTAGAAAGGCCAGGGTTATTTTTGCTAGAATCATCATCGGAAGAAATTTCAGCAAATTTGTGACGACAAAAAACCAAATGAATAGGACTTTCAGTCACAAATGCTATAATTTCTAAGTCAAGCACTCCATTAATATTAATGTGAACTTATGAATCATGTAAACTACAATTTGTCCCTACAATTTTCTTTATTAGATGAGAAAGAAAATAAACAAAAAAGGGGAAAACTAGCAAAGGCATGTGCAAAGAAGAAGACAAAAAATTTAAAATCCACAATCAGAAATGAGGTTATTCAATTAATTTATCCTTAAGACAAATCCCACATTTGAGTTTAGAAACTCGGAACCAAACACAAAATTGGAATATCACACAAAATTGGCGGGATTAGGAATCTGATGAAGAAGAAATGCCCTCACAAAAAGAAAATAAATGAATGGAATTTTAAAATTGAAATGAAGATAAAACAAATTCTTAGAGAAGGAACGTGAAGCTTACCAATCAAAGAGAATCTAGATTGCGAATGGAAGCTATGTGATATGGTTCTGGTTATGGATCGCTTGATGATAGGTGGAAGGCACCACTTCTAGTAATGGAAGATAAGCGAAAGGAAGATGCCACAAGGGTGATGGATAGTGCTTGATAAGTCAGAATGGGTTCAACCTAGAACCTAGAGAATACTCTCACAATACACGGGTATTTAGTCTAAAAATTCAAGTCCCCTATTCCATTGCAATTTTGTGTACATATAGGTTGTCAACCATTAATTATTCTAAATGCACCATTAACCAATTATGATTCTTTAATTACTCTAAATACACCGTTAACTAAAATTATAAAGGTAAGGCTTTAATTCCTAGTGGTGCACATGAAAAGACACAAAGGCTATCAACCACTAACATAAATAAAATAAAAAATGAAAATACAAGAAATACAACTTTATTTAATTCTTAAAAGAATAAAGTCAACAACAACTTATTGTAGTTCAGTGTCCTTCATCGCAAGTTCAGCTTCAAGAATTGTTGCTACCACTTATTGTAGGGTATCCTCTACCTTTTTGGCTTTGGCTCTGATCGTAGGTCCTCCTAGTCCTTGTGCAAGTCCCATATCTTCAATGTCTACCTCACCATGAGAGAGGGATCTACTTCTAGTGGAGTGGTTGATGAAGAGAAGAAGATGATGAACAACTTCTAGTTTTGAAATGTGTTCACATTAACAAAACAAATGTATCTGAGAAAGAGGAGAAATGGAAACCCTAGATTTGAGAAAATAAAGTACAAAGACCTTGTGTTTCTTTTTACCAGAAGACCTTGTGTTGTTAAGTATCCAAGGGACTTTTTTTAAATAATTATTTTAAAGAGTGAAGTTTTCTATCATGGTTAAATGAATTTTGCCAGAGGAACACTATTAGAAATTATGCTTTTTACATCGGTTATTTATGACTTTCTACATCTATTTTTAACCAATGTTGAAAGTACTGATGTTGAAAATATTATTGTTAACATCGGTTTTTTAAAAATTCGATGTTAACGTAAAATTGACAACATCGGTTATTTAAATAACCGATGTTATATAAAAAGAATTTCACAAAAAAAATGTATGAATGTTGACAGTTCACATTGGTTTTTATACAGAACCGATGTTAACGTATAGTTTTCTATAAAAACCGATGTTAACGTATAAGTTAACATCGGTTTTTGTAGAAAACCGATGTTAACATTTTTCATATTAACATCGGTTTTTAACAGAAATTGATGTTAACGTATAAGTTAACATCGTTTTTTTTACAGAAACCGATGTTAACATCGATTTTTTGAAAAACCGATGTTAACTTATATGTTAACATTGGTTTTTTTTGGAAAAACCGATGTTGTTTGTGTATATTAACATCAGTTTTTTTAAAAAAAACTGATGTTGTTGTTAAATTTTTTTAATACTCTCTTTGTTTTTACAAAAAATCCAAAATTAAACCTGTAAATTTAAAATCAGACCACACAGCACAACATATATCATTTGCATTCTTCTTTCAAACAGGTTTTAGTAGAAAGCTAGCTTGTAAACTATGAATTATAAAAAATCAATTGATAACTATGAATAAATAATTTATAAATAACTATCAACAAAGATTATTCAATGTTAAAATGAAACAACAATTGTAAAAAATGTAATGCAAGCTAGTAAACTAATTAAGTAACCTAAAGTTACATAGTTCCCTAACATCCTAAGTTTGATTTCTAACTTTGAGATAATATTGTGCCCACTGGATGCGAAGCGCCTTCAATCTCTCTGCTTCCAATGGTCTAACATCATTAAAATACTGCATGATCAAATAAAACATAAGTTAATAATGTAATACCAATGATAAGAAAATCAACTTTGTTTGAAATAAACAATTACCGTTTCCCAATTATTCCTGAAAGTTCCTAAGATTATCGTGGACATCCAGTGCATGACGTAATAGCTGCACTTAGTGCTTCCTTTTTATCTATTATACCAAATACATAATGAAATTTGGATATTAAACATTAACTACAATTAGTGTACACACACATAAAATATATATAAGTAGAAGTTTTATTTAAATCACGTACCTTAACAACAATCCACCTAGCACCAGCCTTGGATTTAGGTTGTGGAGTATCATCAAGTTCTTTCAAAGCATTGTTGAATACAAGAAACATTAAAATTTTGATGTTGTTGAGTTATGCTAATGCAAATGTATTGAAAAACAACACTGACCTGTTAATTATTCCTTTAAGGTAGTTGTCTGGCCTATTATACAAGGAACAAAACCAGACAACAAGATTTTCCTTAAGCAAAATGATGACCATTTGCCAGTGTGTCCGGCAGTGGAGACGAATATGGGTTATTATAGTATTATACATTATTTAAATTCAGTTGTTCAGTTTGACTTACCCATTCAGGTAGGCTCCAAGGTAGACATCGCGATTTGAACTCTACACCCAACTCTTCATGTAACTTTCTGATTCAAATTGTGATTACCCAAATCTCTAAATGGATTGTGGCTCGAGGAATCCATACACATCGGAATTCCACGCTCACATACTTGTCTCAGTCAGATGCCTATTTTTGTTAAGACAAAGTTAATTATGTATGAATTTAAAACAATAACTTAGGTAATTAAGAATAATCTAAATTGAATTACAGAATCCACAACTGTTTAACAGATATGCAGAGACATTAACCACCGTGTGCAATTTCAAAGAGATCTTTGTGCTTTATGTACAACGGGAAGTCTTCATTAAATACCCCGAACACGGTAGCATCCCACATAACCTGGAGAGGCTTCAAAAAAAGTTGTGGGATGGTCAATGTCATCAAATATAAGGGATCATCGACCTCAGGATCCGGCCTATCTGGAGGTTTTGTTGGAGACACAACTACCTGCTTATCCAACATAGTTAATTAACATAATTTAATTACAATGAAAAGTTAAATTGAAAAAAAGAAGCATATAATGAGAGTAAAATACCTGTTCTGATAAATGCTTCACGAGATGTGTCGACCAAGGAAGGAAGGTGTTAAGTGCCTGCCCCACTAAAATATCCTCGTCAGTGGGTATAGGAACGGGAGCCTATGAATCTTTAACCTCCTCAACACCAACCTTCACTTGGCCATGCAACAAAGGGATGTTGTGAACTGATGTGGATCCCTCATAAACTCTTCCTAGGGCAACCAAGCGGGAAGGATTTTCTTCGATGTACAACCTGCATTTGTCTGAGTCACCCGTGTCTGGATTGGTCGGTGAGGGATCAACACAACTCCCCTTTGTGTTGACACGAGCAGCTGAGGGACCAACCTCAGGCTCTGGAGGCAGTGCAAGTCCCTGTGATTGGATCAGTGATTGCAACTGGGACTGCATCTGGCTAAAGGATAACATCAACTGCTAAGTCACTTTTTCTATGATCGACTCCTCCAGTTGGTCCCTGATTTGTTGAGTCTGCTGCTTGAGTTCTTCGAGATCCATGGAGGAAGAACTACGGGAGGTTCGTGTAGCCGATCCAAAGTATTGCTTTATGGTCACACCGGCTCCAACAACACACACACGGCCAGGGTGTTCTAGTCGCCCAATGGCAGCAGTCAGGAGATCTTGACGTCCATGGGAGACAAACGAACCCTGTGACGCCTGCTCCTCCAAAGAATCCTATACAGGACACATATATTTGTTTAGTCATTCACAAAATAAACAAAGATAATTAAAATTCTTAATTGAAAATGACTTACAATCTTCTTAGAAATTTCCTTTGCAGCCTTAGACATCATCTGCCCAGTTTTCTTGGTGCGGGCCATCTTCCACTTCACATGTCGTCTGATGGGAGATGAAGGGTCAATCACGCCCTTAGTGCTTCCAGATTGAGCAGCTTCCTCCCGTTTTTTCTTTGTCTTCTCAGCCATCAACTTCTGTTCTAAATATTCATAACCCGCATGAGACAACACGTGGGGGGTGGTGTTTTGCTTCTAGATGGCCTGTGCCTTTTTCCGCACATCCTGCTAAAATCAAGCATTAATGAAAATGATTACTACAATGTATTATAAGAACTAAATTTTTAGTGGAAAACAATTAAAATGACAAAGTACATACCTCTACCTCCCACGAGGGGTCTTTGCGGGTCTGACAAAACTGGGCCCATTTCTCCTTGCTAATGCTGTATTTTTCACAAACAGTGTCGTCCACATTGTCCTTGTCGGCTGCAAGTGCCCATTTCCCTATTAAATCAGATTTAAACTGTCTCCACTGCTCGCCGACAGTCGGAAGTACTTTCTTCTTTGTCCTACTGTTAGAAGCTTCAGGGATATCAAATTCAACCTGACAAACAATAAATTAGGTTTTATTGTTAGTAAATTATAAATTTTGGCTAATAAAGAAAATGAAAGATGAAAACTAAAATACCTGAATATCCTCCCATATCAAATCCTTCTGAGCAGTAGGGACAATCCCCAAATATGTTCTTAATTTCTTCTTGTGGGGACGGTCAGCCTTCCCAGTCGTAGGATCGATGTGGACCACTGGTCTCTCTGCCCCAGGTGGTATAGTGGCCAAGGATCATAGCCGCATGGTTTTGCATGTCCGCTTCAAGGTAGACGGAGACACTGATGGTACTGCTGGAAGAAGAGGAGGAGGAGGAGGCAAGGTAGGTGGAGTAGGTATGGGCCTGTAAAGAAAAAAACTTGAGTTAGTTAACATTATCAAAAAACTGAATCAGTTATGTAAATGAATGTACTGAAATGAAATACATAATTAGAAAATTACATTAGACGATGTTAATTAATTCTCCTTCATCATGATCATTACGATTAGCATGAATGTCGTCAGCTTCTTCTTCTCCGACAACATTAGGAGTCATTTGTGTGGATAAAGTACTAACATAAGTATCAATGTATGAATCATCATCTTCTACATTAACACCAATTTTTTTCCCGTGTAGAACCATGAACCACCTTTCATCACAAGGGTCTTACACATAAAATACCTGTTTAGCTTGTTCTACCATGATGAAAGGGTCATTGTGGTAAGCTAGTTTCTTTAGGTCTACCAACGTAAATCCTACATCATCGGTCCGCGCACTGGTGTTGCTGTCAACCCATTTACATTTGAAAACACAAACAATAAATTTAACATAGTTAAGCTCCCAAATTTCATTAATGAACCCAAAGTAAGGGATGGAAGCTACACAGGGATTGTCATCATGTACACTTGCGAAGTGTTAGATTCTGCCCTTAGGGTGACCTCGCTGTTTTGCATTGTACTTTTCTCGTCTTGTGCTTTTGTATAAAAGGAATACTTGTTTACGTCGTATCCTTGCCAAGTTATAACATCTCTTTTAGGTCCATCAACTAGCTTTCTTAATGTTTTAGAAGCATTTTCATCAGCAAAGATTGTATCTTTATACCAATCAAAGAAAGTATTGTTATGCTTTTTCAAGACCCAATTCTTTGACATTTTTGGATTACTTTGTTTGACTAAACCTTCATGCTGAAGTATGTGTGGCAAAACTTCATTATTGTTATTCAACACATACAAGTGAGCTTGTAACAAATCTTCTACACTTAGAGTGATAACATGCAGTCCTCTTGAACCCCTACCGCCCACTATGTCGTCATGACGAGACTTAGGAAGGCTAACAGGTTTAGCCTTTTCAATATACTCTAAAAAAATTCAATGGCTTCTTTTGCAATGTACCTTTCAACAATAGATGCTTCCGGATGATGTAGATTCTTGGTATACCCTTTTAAGGTCTTCATGTATCGCTCAACCGGGTACATCCACCATAATATAAATAGGACCACAACATTTGATTTCTCTGACCAAATGAACAATTAAGTGAACCATGATGTCAAAGAAAGTAGGAGGAAAATACATCTCCAACTGGCACAGTAAAATTGCGGCCTCATTTTCCAGGTTATCAAACTTGACAGGATCAAGGACTTTTCTACATATGGCATTGAAGAAAAAGCATAGTTGAGTTATGGCTAACTTGACTTTGTTAGGCACAATGTCTCGTATGGCCACGACTAACAATTGTTGCATCAACACGTGACAATCGTGAGACTTTAACCCTACCACCTTAAGCTCCTTCAAATGCACAAGGCTCTTAATATTTGAAGAGTATCCTTGAAGGACTTTGACCCGGCGCAGACACTGACAAAAACTGATCTTCTCCCTTTTGGACAAAGTATGACAAGCTGGAGGCAAGTATATTCTTTTACCATCAGACCTTGGATGCAACTGCAATCGTATACCCATGTCAGCTAGATCTTGATGGGTATTCAGACCATCTTTCATCTTGCCTTGAATGTTAAAGAGCATCCCAACGACACTATCACATACATTTTTCTCCATATGCATAGCATCAATACAATGTCTAATATCTAGATCAGGCCAGTATGAAAGATCAAAGAAAATGGACCTTTTCTTCCATATGCAAGTCTTACTTTTATCCTTCTTTTGGGTCTTTCCAAATACAGTATTCATGTGTTCAACCCGCTGGAAGACCTGCTCACCAGTCAACGGTATCGGCGCAGTTTCGTGCTCTTGACTTCCATTAAATGCTTCTTTCAATCGCCTGTAAGGGTGATGAGGTTTTAGAAAACGGCGATGCCTAGTGTACACTATTTTTCTACCATGTTTCAGTTGTATATACCTTGTGTCTTCTTCATAGATGGGGCATGCATGATGACCCTTAACACTATAACCGCTCAGATTCCTATATGCTGGAAAGTCATTAATGGTACAAAAAAGCATTGCACGCATTTGAAAAGTCTTCTTGCGAAACCCATCAAACACTAAAACCTCCTCGTCCCACAACTTTGTCAGGTCTTCAATCAACAGACTTAGATAAACATCAATGTCATTTCCTGGATGTCTTGGGTCCGATAGCATCATAGACAACATCATGTATTTTCGCTTCCTACATAACCAAGGAGGAAAATTGTAAATTACTAGTATAACTGGCCATGAACTGTATTGAGTGCTTAAATTGTTATATGGATTCATTCCATCATTGACTTGCCCAAGCCTAAGATTTCTTGCCTCTTTGCCGAAATCCGGATACAAGCCATCAATCTTCTTCCACTGGAGCAATCAACTGGATGGCGGACCATTCCATCAGAGTTTCTCCCATTTGCATGCTAGGTAAAGTCTTTTGCATTGTCTCCATTACGCTTAAACCTTGGAATGATGGGAAGATACCACAACACCTTTGCTGGATGGCCCTTCTTTGAGTTTTCATCAGAACTGCAGTCCTCATCATCCTTCACTTTGTACCATGATGCCCCACACCTAGGGCATTTGGACATTTCTTTGAATTCATACCTGTACAGTATGCAATAATTCGGGCAAGCATAAATCTTCTGATACTCCATACCCATTAGACACAATATCTTCTTGGCCTGATAGTAACTTTTAGGCAACATGTTTTCCTCTAGAAGCAGATCGTGCACTACTTGAAGCTGTGAACTAAAGCTTTTGTCACTCCACCCATATTTGGCCTTGACATTAACTAGACTTAACACTGCCGACAACAGCGTCAAGGAATTCTTGCACCCCGTATACAAAGGCTTCTTTGAATCACTTTGCAATCCTTCATACATAGGAGCATGTACTTGCTGAAAAGACTCTTGTCCAAGGTCACGAATCATATCCTCCAAGTGATCTCCTATTTCTACATCAAACGGTTCAGATTGGGACCTACTCTGCATGTCTGTCAATACACCATGCCATATCCACGTCGTGTAATTCTTCTTAATCCCATCACACAATAGATGCTCCCATATGTCGTCCAGTATTTGTCGCCTTCCGTTCAAACAATTGATACAAGGAGAATAATATTTTCCATCTTCATACGGTCGACTTCTTGCTGAATCAAATTGCAAGAACTGCTCGACGCCTTCCTCATATTCTGGGTTGATGCGACTTTCATTCATCCAATTTCGATCCAGCTAAGTAATAACTCTGTGATACTCACAAAGTTATTCGATGCATGAAAATATCACTTTTTTTATTATAGGTGTGGCCCTATCCCATTCAGGAAGACCATCTTTTATGGTAGGTTCATACGTCAGGGTTAATTCTATTTTGTTAAATTTGACAAAATTTCGGCAGTGTTTTGCATTGGTTTCCAAGTACACGACATGAAATCGGTGAAATTAATTTCCCGATAATCAAGTATGCACTCAAAGAACAACTAGAAATGCATTGTACCAAAATTTCATCAAATTAAACAAAATAATGTTAACCTTAATGCATGAATCTACCATAAAAATATTAGTCTCCCCAAACTGTCCAAACGGACAATTCAAGATTGAATACAGTGATTAATGCAAACTGTCTGCAAGAATCATTGCATTCAGTCTCAAATGGGAATCTAAGGTTCTCTCATCATGAACACAATTTGTATATCATATATCAGTTGTCTTTAATGGCAGTGAAAAGGTAATAAAAAGATTAATCGGTAACAAACATTTGTACCTGTGATGATGAGCAGCATGATCCAAAATGAAATGAACAATCTAACAAATAACTCAATGACCATCTACATCAATCATCAAACAGATATCAATATGTGACAATGAGTAGGCTTAAAGTATGACAAATATCAATTGACGACGTCAATGCCTCAAAATCATAAGTCTAACTAGCATACACAGTAGTGAGGACAGTCATACAATGTGAATAAGTCAAACAATTTCAAAATTTGACTTTTGTAAGTAGTTCTTCAAGATAATCTTCAATTCTTAGGACCCATCCCTCTTTGTTGGTTTCTAGGTATTGGACTCCTAGGAATTATTATAATTGGGCTATTGATTATATGGCATTGCAAACCAAGATGTGTGTCTGATTTTTAAGCAAGTTAATGTGTCATGATTTTGAAGAAAGTTAATGTCTCATCATTTTCAAGCAAGTTAAAATTTCTAGTGCTTCATCAAATGATTATAGCTATTTAGTTTTTCTAAAATTTGTTGCAAGATCAAATTTTCATGACTTGCCAGGTTTATATATTTGCTTTCTTTGTTGTAGTTTTCTAGGCAGACAGCTAGTTTATATATCTGCTTCCTTGGATGACGGGAATAGCTGTAAGCCCACTATTTCGAGCTGCATATTCATCACAAGCTACAAAGCAGAAACTCACTCTGCTAGTTCCATGGCTTTGCAAATCAAATGAAGAACTGGCTTATCCCACCAATCTCAATTTTACTTTACCAGAAGAACTGGTTTATCCCAACAATCTTACTTTATGTTTCCTACTTTCATATCACTACTGTTAGTTCTTATGTTTTTGTCATTCTCATGTGTATTTTTCGGATGCAAGGTGGAGTATAATACTTGGTGGAGAGATTGCTGTCAATTTATACCATCCAGGGATGTTGGCATTGCTATCCTGGAAGAACCAGAACATTTGAAGTGGTATCCTACTAAGCTTGGATGAAGGTAGAAGCTAATTGACTATATTTTTGTTTAGATGCAGATGATTTATCTAATGTTCCTTATACCTTCAACAAATATCAGATTATGAGAAAGAGATAGAAATAGTGTAAACTATGACCAAAGAGGAGTATTTGGCCATTTTAAGGAGGTAAATACTTGTGATTTACCTTGAGAAGGGGCAGAGAAGTAACTGCAATTTTATATTTTATAAGACATAGCAATAGTACTATAGTAGTGTTTGTAGCAGATAAAGTTGCATAGAATTTGATGTTATATATGATTTTTTTACTTTGGTTATTTTTGAAATTGATTTTACAGAAAGAGCAGTGGATATTATAAGACATAGCTTGCATGCTTGGGACATGCATGCAAGCTATGTCTTCTCACTAGCTACCTAGGTTTACAATCTAGCTATCTATCTAGCTAGTGAACTTCACATTCTAGCTGTCAACATTGTAATTGGTGCTAAGCTCACAGTTCCAATGTTATGTGCTTGTCCAATTCAAAATCAGACAACAAGATGGTTCACCTCTTTGCTGGTTTAGTTGGTGAAGTATGGTGACACTATTAAGTCCATAGGAAGCTTATAAGAATTGGAAAAGGAAAGAAATTGATGATAATTTTGTTACTGCATTTCACACCTCAACTTGATATTTTATTCTCATACTTATTCTACATTAACTAACATTCATTCATTTTCTATATGGGACCTATAATTTCTTTTATGTTCCTGTGCTCTTGTGTGCAGAAGAATGTCTTGTAGTGAGCTCTCAATTTCTGTTTGTTATACAATTTCCTTAAAATGGTTATACAATTTTTATTGGGACTGTTTCTAGCATAATTGATAAGAGGTTCAATCTCCATGTCCTTGAGGAACATAGAAGTTAGAACACATGACAAGAATAAAGATTAAGAGCCATGTTAAATAATGGAAGAACTTAGTTCAGGTTTAGCATTTTAAATATGGCAATGTTAGAAACTAGTTCAGGTTCAGGTTTAGCTCAATGCTGCATGTTGTTATTGATGAACAGAAAGAATGCATAATTTGAGTTGTGATTGTTTGGAACATGCAGAATAGCAAATGATAGATATAAGGCACAATCTGAAAGTTCTTGAGGAAGAAAATGAATCTTTAAAAGTGAAACTTTGATAGGCTTCAAATGAGGTTCACTTGGCTCACAATAGAATCCAAGATGCACATAAATTCGATCTAACCATGATTTTTTTTGGGCCATGATAAAGAGGTTGATAAAGATGCACCAGTAGAAGTTGACACTGGTTCTGGCAGTCATTCTGGTACCAAGGATATTATTGAATGTAATGATGAACATGTTGGAAAGTCAGTATCAAATGATCTGGTAGATGATAGTCAACAAACCTCTACCCTTGAAGATTCTTGTAAGAAAAGTGAACTAACTGAATCTCAAACAACAACTTGCAATGAGGACGACCAAAGTCATTCTGCTTTGAGTAAGAGACTAAAAGCTAACAACTGTGCTTCAAATTGGTTTGGATTATTCTATGCAATTATTGTTTGGCACTAATAAATCGTTTATTTACTTTTCTTAAAATATGCAGGGTTTGAGACCTCACTTTGTGGTCATGAACTTAAAGCGGGTATGGGTTTGGCTGCTGCTGCCAAGGTTTTTGAAGCACATCGAATATCTGCAGAAGAATTTAGAAGTTTTGCATTATCCATAATTAAGAATGAAAATCTTATTCTGAAGTTCAGAGAGAGGTATCTGCTGTGGGAAAAGGATGCTCCTCTTGTACTTGGAATGACCGTATTTGGTTTAGACTTACCTGTTGAGCCCAAAGATACAAATCTAGTGGGATTGGATGATGCAGTGAAGGCCAAGTGTGATGCTCCTGGACCAGCTTCATTTGGACGTAGATGGAGACTTTGGCCTATGAATTTTCAAAGATTCAAGACAATTGATCACACTAATAGTGTATCAAGTGAGGAGGTATTTGTAGATTCTAAGTCTGATTGCCAAACTTCTGTTGTCGAGCCATCTCCAACATCTGCTATGCCCATTTCCAAATTCATTTCTATTTCACAGGTAACCACTACCATTGAATTTGGTTCTCCAAACAAGGCTAATTCCAACAGTGTTCATGGGAGTGCATTAGGTGCCAAAGAAGTGGATGCTTCAAGGAAGAATCTTGGATGGCCATACAACCCTTTCCATGTGCCAGAAGATGTCAAGAAGCATGGATGGGGAGTTAGAGATATCTTTGTTTCCTCTTAGTCTGCTGAGATTTTCATGATCTAGAATGAAACTTTCTTTATTTTTCCTTAGGCATTGGAGTCGCCATACCCTTGAGGGTGCTAAACTTGAAGCTGAGTGGAATGACAAGTTTGTGGAATATGAGAAAAAATACAGTGAGGAAGCTGCAAAGCTGAAGGCTATTATTGCTGGCAAATTACCAGCTGGTTGGGAGAAAGCACTTCCGGTGAGTAAACTAACAAACTTCTAGGTTTCTCCTAATATTTATTTTGAGCTATATCTCCTTAGTAGTTGAATGGTGGGTAATCCAATTTTACTGAATGGTGGTGATTTGTTTCCATGTTTTGTTATACTCATTAACTTTCCTAATTACAATTAAATTTCATATTAAGTACATTGCATCTTCATTCATCATCCATCTTTTTGCTTCATGCATGTATAGCCTTCGAACTTTTAAGATAAATAAAACTTGACTTCCATCATTTGTTTCTGGATTATTGACTACCCTTCTAATTAAATTTCAACTTTCAGACATACATTCCAGAAAGCCCTGCAGATGCTACAAGAAATCTGTTTCCGCAAAATCTAAATGCCCTTTGTCTTCACTGACTACATGAGAGCTGCCATAAGGATTTCTGCACTGTGTGAAGCTGGAGTTATTTATGTGATGACTCATGATTTGATTGGACTTTGAGAGGATGGGCCAACTCATCAGCCAATAGAGAATTTGGCAAGCTTCAAGGCAATGCCAAACACTTTGATGCTTCGTCCAGCTGATGGTAATGAAACTGCTGGATCATACAAAGTTGCTATGGTTAACAGGAAGAGACCCTCAATTGTTGCACTTTGTAGGCAAAAGTTCACCCAAATTCTAGGAACTCCTATTGAGGGAGTTGAAAAGGGTGGCTACACCATTTCAGACAACTCATCAGGTAACAAGCCTGATGTTATTTTCATTCGAATTGGTTTTGAGTTGGAAATTGTTGTTGCTGCTGCTAAGGATCTAAGGAAGGAAGGAAAAACAGTTATAGTTGTTTCTTTTGTTAGCTGGGAACTTTTTGATGAGCAGACAGATGAATACGACGAGAATGTTCTACCTGCTTCAGTAATAGCTAGAGTTAGCATTGAGGCAGGATCAACATTTGGTTGGCACAACATTGCTGGACGCAAAGGAAAGGCCATAGGCATTGATTGATTTGGAGCAAGTGCTCTAGCAGGAAAAATATACAAGGAGTTTGGTATCACCAAGGAAGTTGTTATTGTTGCCGCCAAAGAACTTTCGTAGATATATTTGTTGAGTTTCTTTTATCTCATCTAGAACTTGTGGTTTTCACTGGTGGCTTTGGGTTATTGTTACATGATTTGTTTTTTGAGATATCACTTTAGTGACAATAAGGAAGATTAGATTGTTCTTACATATGATTGTCAGAGGAACCACTTGCATTAAAGGATGAGTTGAATTAATGAAGTTGTATGAATTTGTAACAACTATTAGAGATGAAGGAAAGAAGGATGACAAAAAACTTGAATGGATTTCTTAATTGAACAATTAAGGTTTAGAAATGCCCAATGGGCACCGCTATGTGACAAAACTCCATATTACTTATAAAATATAGAACAATTAATCTATAAATAAACTAGTCACTATTTAAGGAAAGAATGAAACCTATAGCATATTTCAGAGATTGAAAATGGAGCTGTAGGAAATTGGGATATTAAAATACGCAAGCACAACATATTTCATTACCTTGGAGTTGACCAACCCATCTTCACCCTCAATTACTCTAAAGGTGATTTGATTCATTACAAAGTATGTGCATTTCTTGATCCTTGATTACATAACTTATCCATTAAGCCTAACTACAAATTTCATTGTCACTTACAAGTTCTAGTCAAATCATTGCTCAATATTATTCTTAGTTACAAGATAGTAATGCCTACTTCAAATTCAACTTAGGTTGCTATAAACAAGAAGGAAAAACAAATATCAACATCCACTTAATAAATGAAAAAACACTATGCACAAACCAAATTACTTAACATCCCAAAACTTGTGTAGGTGAGTACCTTGTGAAAAGGCCAGCTAGCTTGTGACAACTAATAACCCCGAATTGAAGAAATTTATGTATATATAATTCAAGAAATTTTGTGTCAACAGTGTATGTTGTGTGAATAAAGCTTCAAATAAGGTAATGAGGTTGACAATCCAGCTTCATATGGTTCTAGTCACATTATTGCTCAATATTATTCTTAGTTACAAGATAGCAATGCCTACTTGAAATTCAACTTATGTTGCTATAAACAGGAACGAAAAAGTAAAATGAACATCCACTTAATAAATGAAATAACACTATGCACAAACCAAATAACTTAACATGCCAAAACTTGTGTAGGTGAGTACCTTATGAAGAGGCCCAACTAGCTTGTGACAACTAATAAACCAGATCGAATTGAAGAAATTTCTGCATATATAATTCAAGAAAAAGATCAAAGTCTGTGAGGTTCTGAATTCCCTATTTCCACCTTGAGGGCAAGGTGGAATTTCAAAGGGGAACTATTGTCAGGATGTATAATGTAGAGGGCTGAATAAGGACAGTTGTTAGTTAGTTAGTCCATAAGTTATTTAGTGAGAATACTTAGTTAGTTAGTCAGTATTGGAGTTTGGTTAGATAAATAAGGAAATCAGATTGAGGAGGGTATTCAACAAATCAGATTAAGGAGTGGGAGGAAAGATCCTTATTCAATTATCCACTTTGTGTTCACTTTTCAATAGTAAAATTCTACTCTTTTTGATTCTTTCCACCTAGGTTCCATCTTATTTCCTGAGTTCCTATCAGGTAGTGATGTGTTATGCCTATACTTTACCCTGTTACTAATATTATAGCAAATCAAACATGCGGGGTAGTCATGATAATAACAAATACTCTCATTGTCCAAGACCCCAAGAAGTAAGCCTACATGAATTAACATTCATTTAAATTAGGTCTCCTTTGAGGTATGTTACAGACCTGGAGTATTAGTAACCCAACTTTTCCTATTCATACACTTACATATAAGAAAACAAAAATGCCTAAAATTGATTCTAAATTTAAATACAAAATATTGGCAGGCCTGCTAGACTAGGACGTCGAAGATTTCAGCAAATAAAAAATTATTCTCTATATCCTCTTGCTTCCTAATCGAATTGGCTTAGTTTACAATTCTCAATACCCTCCAAATCATGATGACTGCAGATAAACCCTTTCTTTTCCTTGCTCCTCTAATTATAAATATTGCTTTAAGTAGAGACATGGTCCTAATATCTTAGATAGACTATAACATCCTAAGCCTAGGAGTACCACCAAAGACAAACTTTAAGGCAATCCTTACTTCTCATATAGTTTTTATTTCATTTTTAGTGAATTCAATTTATAGTAACAACTAACAAGGTTTCAAGCTAAGCAATCCAAAACAAAATGGGATAAAATGGACTGATATAAATAAAAACAATTGATTTATGACTAGATTAATTGTTGTTACATTGAAATTGGGATCTTCTTGTAATCTTTAGTATCTAACTATACATCCCATGTGGTGCATCAAAGTCTCTGCAACTGGCAAAAACAAGCATCTTCTTCTAACACTTAGTAGCAGTCACTGAACAAATTTCTAGCCTTTCTTTTAAATACAACAAAAAACATTTAAAAAAAGGATATCTATATATGTATTTTCAAGTGTATTCAAACCACTCATCTCTCACGGTTAGGTTGGCATACAAAATAGAATCGATCAATATTTCATTCAAAACCAATATATAAAGATATAATAAGAGACAACGAAAGGAGAATAAAGATCGAATGCTATCCCTTCGAATTAAAATCTGAGAATTGTTACAACTCTCAAAAGTTGAAGAAAAAACTTACAGAATCAAAAGTGCCAAAGAGAGCAACCTACGAAATAATGAACTCATAAACCCGCGAACCCACCAACTCACGAACTCACGAACCCACCAACTTAGGAACTCGCAAACCCACCAACTCATGAACTCACGAACCCACCAACCAAGAACCAAAACAATGTCTAAAACCTACGAAACAACGAACTCACCAACCCGAAGTTAACATTTTATAGGGATAAGGTTAAAGCAACATGAAGGTTTGCCGACGTACGTAAATCGTGGTAGTCATGAATGGGAACTCGTCGAGCCTGTGCGAACCCAAACACGAACCTCAATGGCCGCTTGAGTGAGGAGGACATACAGGTCTTTCGAGCCTGAGCGATGAGGAAGAAAGGGAGAAGGAATGGCAGCTTGAGTGAGGAGGACAGATAGGTCTTTCGAGCCTAAGTGATGAGGAAGAAAGGGAGAAAGGTTTTGGTAACTGATCGCGTGGGGGGAAAATGGATTTTGAGGTTTTAAGTTATGAATAAGACAACATCGGTTTCTTAAACAAAATTGATGTTAAGATATTAACGTTAACATCGGTTTTTCAATAACCAATGTTAAGATATTAATGTTAACATCGGGTTTTGGAAAAATCGATGTTAATTAAGTCAACTTATTTACAGGTTACTCCCCATTGCAGTTACTTTTTGTGCATTTATGTCTCAAGGAAATTTCAATGGGGGTTTATCGAAAAGTGCACTAGATCGTCAAGTATTTAAAATTAAAATGGATGAATCCGAGTATCGAACACACGAAACTAATGTTAGCTTGAATTAAGTTCAGAATTAAAGCATTGTTGAGAGGACATGTAAAAGTGATAATTTCAAACAAAATTTAAACTAAACTTGTATGCTAAAAACTATAAAATGCAAGGTAAATAAAATGACAGCAGTAGGTAGATATGTTGGGTCTTTCTAACAAACAAGCTGATGCATGGAAATATATTTCTCTAATCAATTGTGCTTTTGTGTTCTATGTTGTATGATCAACCCCCCATTGCAGTTACATTTTGTGCATTTATGTCTCATGGAAATTTCAATGAGGAGTTTTCACTGAAAAGCACATCGGGTCGTCAAGTATTTAAAATTAAAACGGAAGAATCTGAGTATCGAACACAGGGACCTAATGTTAGCCTGAATTAAGTTCAGAATCGAAGCATTGTTGAGAGAACATGTATAAGTGATAATTTCAAATAGAATTTAAGCTAAACTTGTATGCTAAAAACTATAAAATGCAAAGTAAATAAAATGGCAGCAGTAGGTAGATATGTTGGGTCTTTCTAACAAACAAGCTGATGCATAGAAATATATTTCTCTAATCAATTGTGCTCTTGTGTTCTATGCTGTAGCCTAAATTACTAAACCCTCGATCCCTCGTTAGGCTGAATATCCAACCTTCGTCTGTAGATCCCTCATGTAAGACTGCACCTGATTTAGACAACCTTCTTAGGTTTAGGCTAACTTAAACTGAGTTTCGTCTGCAGATCTCTCAACTCAAGTAGCTTACTAAAGTTTAGCGTAAACTTCGTCCGCAAATCCCTCATGTAAGACTAGGCCTAAACTAAACAACATTATTGTAACAACATAATTAAAACCAAAACTTAACCCGCAGATCCCTCATGAGGCTAAGTTTCAATCCTGCTTCAATCAAGTTCTAAGGCAACAGTACATTTTCCAATGCTAAAGTCACCTAACTGTGCACACAAATGGGTGGTCAAACCAAAAGCATACAAACATTAAGCATTGAAGGAAGCATTAAACACAGAAAACATAATCAATTAGATATTAGGTATTTACATCAGTTGTTCATTAGAAATCCCCAACTAGGGTGTTTAGCCATCCATTACAAAGAAACCCTAACAATAAATGAGATTAAAAATAGAGAATGATAGTTCCTTACAAAAGAAGGGGGATTCCTTCTCCTCTTCTCAGCATCTCACACTCACTCTCTACTCAATAATCTCTCTGATCGAGGTCGGTCGTACCCGAATCAAATAAACATTAAAATGTAGTAACTAGGTATTGATCCTAGGTCATTTCCCAACGAGCAATGATAAACCAAATGTTCATAATATACTTGCAGTAACAGTAACAATTGGGGGGGGGGGGGGTTATTTGTTTTGTGAATTAAAGAACAAGTGAACTGGAATACGAAATTAATAGTATTAAAAACGTGTTGTTTCCTCTGATTCAGAAGTCATTCTCTTGTCCTAGGTTATGAAGAATTCGTCCATAACAGTTAACCACTTAATCCAACCCTATTTCAATTTACTAAGCGAAAATCAACTTAGGGTTGTCAATACGTGATTAGGCAACACATACACTAATTAACCCTTCGTTCATTAAGCATGAACGTAAGTTAAGCTCAGAGGTAATTAATCGAACACGAAGCGTGCATAGATTAACATTAACTAATGTGGGTTAATTGGTGAAGGGAAAACTACCAGAAGCTACATTATAAACAGAACCTCGAAGAGAGTTAAGCTTCATCCTCAGAAGGAGCAACATCAGAAATTTAGCCTTCCATAATTTCAACAAAAGCAGAAAACGTAAATGAAACTAGAAGTAGAACGTAACTGAAGCTAAAGGCATAAAACATAAATGAACAGTAACATCAAGCTCAAAACGTAATACCCTAAACTCAATGCTCTGAAAATAATAGCCTATTTTACACGAATCACAAGGCTGATATTTATAAGGGTCACTCAAAGTCACTGGGCCTTATTACATTATTCTGGCCCAAAACTAAATAAACACTGAATAACATAAAATAAAATTGCAATCTCCTAATTAGAAATTAACTAAGGTAAATGTTGCTTTATTTTCCCTCTTTAAGTCTGCAACCAAAATACGGATTAGGCTCAATGCTTCATTAATTCCTGAAATTAGATTAAAAACATCAAATTAGCTGAATGAGCCCAAATAATAAAACCGCCTACTTAGTTTGACAATTAAGATTATTCAGTAATTAAAATGGTGCAAAAAGGGTTAAGAAATAGGAGAAAATAATAGCACATCAAAATCCCCTATACTTAGCCTTTTGCACTCCTGGGAAAAATGAAACAAAGAACAAAATCCATGGATATGAAAAAGAGACAAACAAAAACATTTACATATTTCCCAATGAACATCAAGGAATGAAAGGAATGGGTAACATCTAACATCTAACATGAAGAGATCCAAAGAGTCAAGACATTCATGAAAATCATCCAAGAAACCCAATCATGGCAAAATAGGTAATCAGCTCAAGAATGAAAAATGATAAAGGCTCACAAGATATACACTCTATCTCTCAAGTGTCTAGGCTACTATTTACCCTCAAAGCACCCATGAAAACCAACACCACATAAACTTGGCAAGATTATAAAATTGACAATCAACCCATAAACGCAAGCACATGAGGATAAAAAGGTCTTTTAATGTTGTAATGGGGCCAAGGACAAGGTAGGGAAAAATATGGAATAAGTAGCTAAATCCCAAAGGAATAGAGGAGCAATGGGCAATAAGTGCATATTAAGAAAAAAAAAAGAAAACCTAAAGATAAAATTTAAACATAAAGAGTAGAACCAAGAGTCTCATCATTCTTTTTCTATTTAAGATCTTATTCACTCAACTTTATTGCTATTCTTTTTCTTTTTCTTTTTCTAACTGATTCAACTTGATTTTTTTTTTGCACTGTAGCATTTGAGAAATATCATATCATTCAGCATGTCCAACATTTAACCAATATACAATGTACATCAAGTATGGCCCAAAAATACATCATGAAGCATAGCCAACAAAACATGTTATCCAATGAAACAAAACCCCCCACACTTATTCCCAAAACAATTCCAAAATTCCTTAAGGGTAAGGTGATATCATGGTTTTTCACTTAAGGCTTGTAGTGAGCTTCAAAACAAGGAAAAGGGAACAAGGCTCAAAAGGGCTATCAAAGGAATTAATTTAAGGTAAGTCCATTTGGCTAGAGGCTTATAAGAACAAAATTGCCTAAATCTTTTCCAAATATGCTTGTGAATTAGGAAGCATCAACAAGAATCAAGCCAAGGCTATTGTGCAAGCAATCAATGGGGCAAAACACACCAAATGATTAAGATGATGGATGGCTCAAATTCTCACAAAGGTAAACTTATCACTTTCAAATTGAGCTTTCAAAACTATCATGACATGTAGAGGAAAAACAAGGATTTCAAATCACAAAATGTCAAGAGACTTTTATTTTCAAAACAATTACCCATTTCTTGAACATATCCTATAATTCAAAGAAAAACATGCAAACAGAATTGACCTAAAATATTAAACTAGAAACCCAAAAAAACTAACAAAATTAACAAATCCAAAAAAACTAGCAAAACCAAAACCAAGGAACACTCCCCCCCACACTTAAACAACACATTGTCCTCAATGTAGCACAATTAAAAGATTAAAAGCAATTAAACCATCGAATAGAATCAGACAAGTGTAATAAAAGCAAAGAAGGAGATAGGAAAAGAATAACTCCCTAAGTCATGGTGGAGGAAGAGTAGGGTGGAGTAAGGAAGTCTCTTCCACCACTACGTCCATTAAAGAATGGTTTGTGAGGAATGGCTTAAGTCGGTGTCCATTGACCTTGAAGCTCTTGTTTGTGGAGTCACTTTTGATCTCAACTGTACCATAAGGAAAAACATTAGGAACAACAAAAGGACCAATCCACTTAGACCTCAACTTACCACTCATGAGTCCAAGCCTAGAATTATACAATAACACTTTTTCCCAACCATGAAGTCCTTCTTAATTATCATGCTATCATGGAACTTATTGGTCTTTTCTTTGTAGAACTTGGAATTCTCGTAGGCTTCTAGGCGGATCTCATCTAACTCATTCAATTGCAACTTTCTTTCCACACCAGCTTGATCCATAGAGAAGTTGCAGGTCTTCACTGCCCAGTATGCTTTGTGCTTAATCTCCACTGGAAGATGACATGCCTTTCCAAAGACAACCCGATAAGGAGACATTCCTATGGGTGCTTTGTAGGCAGTCCGATGTGCCCAAAGAGCATCATCGAGCCTGGTACTCCAATCTTTCCTGCTTGGCTGCACAATCTTTTCTAAAATTCTCTTGATCTCCTTGTTAGAAATTTCTGCCTGTCCATTGGTTTGGGGGTGGTATGGTGTGGATACCCTATGTACAACCCCGTTCTTTTTAAGCAAGGCATGCATTGATTTGTTGCAAAAATGGGTTCCTTGATCACTAACGATTGCTTTAGGTACTCCAAACCTACAAAACATATTAGATCTGACAAAATCTGCAACAACCTTAGCATCATTAGTTCTAGTGGGCTTGGCTTCCACCCATTTTGAAACATAATCAACTGCAAGGAGAATGTATACATAACCAAAAGAGACAGGAAAAAGGCCCATGAAATCTATGCCCCAGACATCAAACACCTCACAGAATAGCATGGGTTGCTGAGGCATTTGTTGTCACCATGTAAGTGCACTTCCTACTCTCTGACACTGCTCACAAGTGCTACAAATCTTCCACGCATCTTTAAAGATGGTGGGCCAATAAAAGCCATAATCAAGCACTTTGCGAGCTTTCCTTTGAACACCCAGATGACCTCCCGGTGCGGAAGAATGACAGAGCTGCAGGACTGAGTCAGTCTCATGATCTGGAATGCATCGTCTACTGCACAATTTCCACAAGTAGGGGTCATCCCAAATTAAATGCTTAGCATCACTTTTAATTTTATCTTTTTGAGCCTTAGATGCTAAGGGAGGAAAAATATAAGCAACTAAATAATTGACAATGTTAGCAAACTAGGGAGTAGAAAAAGAATCAGAAATACTATACAATATATACAAGTGATCATCCGAGAAATCATCCCGAATGGGTGAGTCCTCATCAGACACACGTTCGATCCGACACACGTTCGAATGGGCTCCACCACTGGTAGCATCTATCATACTTCTCTCCATGTTACTGAGTCCTTCATAAAAATATTGGAGAAGAAGCTGCTCAGAAATCTAGTGGTGAGGGCAACTGGCGCATAATTTTTTAAATCTCTCCCAGTATTCATATAGGCTCTCTCCACTGAGTTGCCTAATGCCTGAAATATCTTTTTTGATGGTCGTGGTCCTGGAAGCAGGGAAATTTTTTTCTAAGAATACTCTCTTGAGGTCATCCCAGCTCGTGATGGACCTTGGAGCAAGGTAATATAGCCAGTCCTTTGCCACTCCCTCTAAAGAATGAGGAAAGGTCTTCAGAAATATGTGATCCTCCTGGACATCTGAGGTTAGATGTTTGTGCGGGTCTTCACCTGCAAAGCCATGAAACTTTAGAAGCAAATGGATCAGTCCAGTTTTAAGAACATATGGGACATCCTCATCAGGGTATTGGATGCACAAGCTTTCGTAGGTGAAATCAGGTGTAGCCATTTCCCTTAGAGTCCTCTCATGGGGTGGAGGTTGTGCCATGTTCTCAGAATGTTCAAAAATATAATGCTCAAAATCAGGATGTTCAAAATTGCCAACCACAAAATGCTCAGACTGACCAATAACAAAATGCTCAGGATGCTCAAAAGGTACAAAATGTTCAGGGAAAGTAGGATGCACACTATGCCTAACTAACCTATCAAATGCCCTATCTATCTCAGGATCAAAGGGTTGTAAGTCAGATGGATTGCCTCTAGTCATACACTACATTCAGTATACACAACTGGTTGCCTTCTTATGCAAGTAACAGTGTAGGTTTGAACTACAACTACCATCAAATGATATCTAAATGACTTGAACTTTTGTGAGCAACACCCTAAAATCATGAAAAGATTGCACAAAAATTTTCAGACAAAAATTCAAAGTCTAACTATGGAAACTACCTAAGGAAAGTTTAGACAAATAAAACTTGAAAAAAAAAACTAGTAAACAGGCGATTTTGGCTAGCTAGAGACCTCATCCAGCCTATGGAGAGCTTCCACAATATTGGAAATTTTTTCTACCCCAAATACATATATAATAATAGTCATTCTGATACCCGGAGCAAAAGTTATGGCCGTTTGAAGTTTTGCTAAACACAAGTTCTCAAATTTTTTTGAATCTCTCAAATCTGGCCACACCAAGTGTTCCTGGTATTTTTCACACACAATATGAGTCAAAAGAACCTACCACACAAAAATTCAGCCAAAAATAACAACCCTAACTATCAAAACAAAAATCGCCAATTAAATTGTCAGCAGCAGTCACTAATGTAATGCTGTGTGAACAGTAACACATAATCAATCTCTAATTCCGTCACTAAGCATTATTCACAGCAAAACACAAAAACTGAAACAGGGGAGGCGCTGAACAGAAAAACTATAACAAAACACCACACTAAACAAAATAGCAAAACACTAAACAACACTAACACAACATGAAAGAATTAAATGTAAAACAACTAAACATAAAACATGAATCACTAGCTATTATGAACCTTTGGACACTGCTCCCCGGCAACGGTGCAAAATTTGATCGAGGTCGTACCCGAATCAAATAAACATTAAAATGTAGTAATATACTTGCAGTAACAGTAACAATTGGGGGGGTTGTTTGTTTTGTGAATTAAAGAACAAGTGAACTGGAATACGAAATTAATAGTATTAAAAATGTGTTGTTTCCTCTGATTTGAAAGCCATTCTCTTGTCCTAGGTTATGAAGAATTCGTCCCTAATAGTTAATCATTTAATCCAGCCCTATTTCAATTTACTAAGCGAAAATCAACTTAGGGTTGTCAATACGTGATTAGGCAACACATACACTAATTAACCCTTCGTTCATTAAGCATGAACGTAAATTAAGCTCTCGTAGGCAATTAATCGAACACGAAGCGTGCATAGATTAACATTAACGAATATGGGTTAATTGGTGAAGGGAAAACTTCTTGGAAGCTACATTATAAACAGAACCTCGAAGAGAGTTAAGCTTCGTCCTCAGAAGGAAACAACATCAGAAATTTAGCCTTCCATAATTTCAACAAAAGCAGAAAACGTAAATGAAACTAGAAGCAAAATGTAAATGAAGCTAAAGGCATAAAACGTAAATGAAAGCAGAAGAAGGAACAAGAAACGAAATTGCAATAAGAAACAGAAAAATGGAAAATGCATTCATGTGAACAGTAACATCAAGCTCAAAACGTAAAACCCTAAACTCTATGCTCTGAAAATAGTATCCTCTTTTACACGAATCCCAAGGCTGATATTTATAAGGGTCACTCAAAGTCACTAGGCCCTATTACATTATTCTGGCCTAAAACAAAATAAACACTGAACAACATAAACTAAAATTGCAATCTCTTAATTAGAAATTAACTAAGGTAAATGTTGCTTTATTTGCCCTCTTTAAGTCCGCAACCAAAATCCGGATTAAGCTCAATGCTTCATTAATTCCTGAAATTTGATTAAAAACATCAAATTAGCTGAATGAGCCCAAATAATAAAACTGCCTACTTAATTTGACAATTAAGATTAATTAGTAATTAAAATGGTGCAAAAAGGGTTAAGAAATAGGAGAAAATAATGGCACATCACTCTCAAATGACAAAACCTAGGCTTCAATGCACAAGCTTCTCCTCTTTTATGCTTCTAGGGCTCTTTTCCCCAAATAGGCGTGTGGCTACTCTGAAATTCTTTTCCTTGGTTGTTCTGCACACTGTCCTAAAAGGTGTGTAAAAGCTATAGAAAGTAGTACCCTAATTCGTCACAAGACAGGCTTTAAATAGGCTTTGAAATCGCGACACTGCGCTTAGCGCCACCCTCGTGCTTAGCGCAAGTAAGTGAAATTGGGCTTAGCGCCAGTCTCGAGCTTAGCCTGGCTAAAGGCACCTGCTACGCTTAGCACACCGATCTCGCGCTTAGCGCATGGCTTTGATGTTGATGCTCTACCAAATTCTCCTTTGCACTAAGTGCGCTGAAGCTGTGCATAGTAGTGGATATGCGCTTAGCCCAACTGTTGAGCTTAGCCCCACTGCTACATTTTGCAATTCAAAACTTAGCCTCTTTTCACCTAAAAATGCACAGATTTCATCATTAAATACAATGGAAATGTTCTAGAGACAACATTAACCATAACACAAGATTTATTTACAAAATCACTACAAAATAACCATAAATTGGGAAACTATACAAGCATTGGAAAATGATTTCTATACAAAAGTTAGTCGTATGAAGCGACTAACCTTATAGCCTAAATTACTAAACCATCGATCCCTCATCAGGCTGAATATCCAAGCTTCGTCTGCAGATCCCTCATGTAAGACTAGGCCCAATTTAGATAGCCCTCTTAGGTTTAGACTAACTTAAACTGAGTTTCATCCGCAAATCCCTCATGTAAGACTAAACTCAGCTCAAGTAGCTTACGAAAGTTTAGCCTAATTTAGCCTAAGCTTCATCCGCAAATCCCTCATGTAAGACTAGGCCTAAACTAAATAGCATTATCGTAACAGCATAATTAAAACCAAAACTTAACCCGCAGATCCCTCATGTAAGATTAAGTTTCGATCCTGCTTTAATCAAGTTCTAAGGCAACAATACATTTCCCAATGCTAAAGTCACCTAGCTGTGCACACAAATGGGTGATCAGACCAAAAGCATACAAATATTAAGCATTGAACACAGAAAACACAATCAATTAGATATTATGTATTTACATCAGCTATTCATTAGAAATCCCCAACTAGGGTGTTTAGCCAGCCATTACAAAGAAACCCTAACAATAATAAGCTTACAAAACCTAGGTATCTCTGCAAAAGCTGCTCCTCTTTGCTACTTCTGGGGATCTTTTCCTGAAATAGGCATTGTGGCTGCTGTGCCAATTTGTAACTTGACGTTCTGTAAAGTGTGTAAGAGCTGTCCTAAAATGGTGTACCCTAATTCTGCACAAGACATGCTTTAAATAGGCTCTGAATTTGCGACGTTGCGCTTAGCACCACCCTCGTGCTTAGCGCGAGTAAGTGAAATTGGGCTTAGCGCCAGTCTCGAGCTTAGCCTGGCTGAAGGCACCTACTACGCTTAGCGCACTGATCTCACGCTTAACGCGCAACTTTGATGCTGATGCTCTACCAAATTATCTTTTGCGCTAAGCGCGCTGAAACTGCACTTAGGGGTGGATATGTGCTTAGCCCAACTGCTACTTTTTGCAATTCAAAACTTAGCCTCTTTTTCACCTGAAAATGCATAGATTTCCTCATTAAATCCAGTGGAAATGTTCTAGAGACAGCGCTAACCATAAAACAAGATTTACTCCAAAATAACCATAAATTGGGGAACTATACAAGCTTTGGGAAATGATTTCTATACAATAATTAGTCACATAAGGCGACTAAGATTTACCAAAATGTCACTGCACTTTTATTTACACCAGTTTTGCGAAAAACCGATGTTAAGCTTGTGATGTTAAATCAATAAATTGTAGTAGTGGAACTTGTCGTTTTTTTATGAGTATAAGGGATACATTTAGACGTGCCATGCATAGGTAATTTTGAGATTGACGTACACCAAAAAATAGTAGGTACAAGTATTTAAATTTTACCCACATTAAACAATTGTGGGTAGAAGTATTTTTTACTTTTACCTACAATAATTTATGTCTGTAGGAAAAATCGTACGTAGGCATAGGTCATTTTTCTAGTTGAGATAATAACCCTTTAAAAACTTTAATCACAGATATAGACATATATGTGTATGTATGGTAAGTCATCCACTAAAGAGAAAACAAATTTTAATAAAGCCAAGTATGATTGTCTAGTGATTGAGTAAGATAAAGTTTTTAAAATAGTTTTTCAAGCAAAAATTTGGTACAAAAAGAATGACAGAATGTGCTAAGAAAATGCTTAATAAACCATTAAGGAGACAAGTAGAAACACGTGGTTTATATCAATTCACTCAAACTAGGCATGCCCAATTCTCCTTTACACAACAGTAAATGGTTCTACTAGTCAAAACTTGATTACAAAGCAAGTATTCTATCCTGCCACTCCTGGCTATACAAGTATTCTTAATACCACTTTTGACATTGTCTTAGACTCCCCCTGAATATAAGAAAACCCAAGTATTGTTTAGCACTAAGTCACTATTGGCTTTCACAAACAATAGTTTGAATGAATACAAGTATTCAACAAAAATCAATGAGTGGATAAAAAGTAAAGCTCAAATACAAGATAACTTTCCTTAGCAAAGAATAAACAATGAAACCTTAAATGAATCGTCCAATGATTTTTGCTGAGTTTTGCTTTAGAGATATTCTCATTTTCTAATAATAATTTTCATTGTCTTTCTTTTTGGCTAGAGTTTGTCTTTTATAGATTTCAATGAATGACCCGTTATAAGATTAGTGTTAAGTCCTTGAAGTAACATTTGTTTCATAATTGGAGATGAGGCTATGTAGCATTCTCTGATTCACGAGGATATGCACAAAAGTGCTGAAATATTTTGTGTAGACCTTTTATTATCTTTTATTCTATTTTTTACTTAGATTTAAATGTTGACAATTCAAATAAAGAGAGGAAAAATGAAATTTCATAAAAGAGAATATTTGTACTTCCTTTTTGGCTATCACAACTTTTTCAAATTGTGTTGATCATTGTGAAAGTATGTACAAGGCTCATACTATGAATGGACTGTCATTGGTTTTAGCATGTTGGACACTAGGTGAATAATTAACAGAGCATTTTCCTCTTTGAGTGTGGATGATCTATGTATATGTAACAGTTAAGTTCCTTAATAACGTTGATTCTGTCCACTTTTCATAAACTCATTAATATATCAATAATTTATGCTCATTTTTAATCATCAAAATCTAATGTAGGTACGAATGATCATCCAGACCTTAATAAAAATAATCACTAGACCTAACACACTCAAGCCCTTTTCCCACTTCAGAGGTTTAGTGTGTGGTGTAGGCCATCAACATCTTCATTGCATGGGTGACACATCTTATGAAGCCTATTTCACATTAGGTTACTTAAGTTATGTTTATTGTATTAAGAAATTCATATATTGAAAAAAAACTCTCTACTGACATAAACATATGTAATTTATTAACTAAATAGGTTTCACAAAGATGTCCAAAGAAACATGTTGAATTTGTTCATAATTTGAATCCCATTGGTGATCCCTTAACTGATTTGATAAAGATTTTGCTTTACCTTTACACAAAGCGTCTTCAAGTGATGTAAGCTCCATTGGAGCTTGTAGGCCTAGGATCTTCTTCATCAATGTATTCTTTTTCTTCTTGGAAGATGAATGGAAGCAGAATGGAGAAGGAATAAAGAGAGGGGAGATGTCACTTCAAGGAGAAGATGAGTCTAGAAGAAGCTCACCACCATAGGAGGCCATGGATAAGTATATTTTATTTGAAGGTTAATTCATTATCTAATTACTTAAAATATGATTAATGATTTCTATTTGTTTAAACAAAAATAGGTTTCTGAATGAGTTGTCAATAAACCTGGGCCATGGTTCTGTGTATGGATTCCTTGAGCCTTAGTCCATACACAGTATAAAGGATAGACATGATGAATGCCAACTTTGCTTTTAAACATGGCTGAAGGAATCACAAACATTATGTTGTGTGGTTTTGTTCCTCGTGTTAGAAGCCTAAAATTTGCATCAATGTCATAGTTAACAAGCGAAGTTTGAACTTGTAACACTTCTACTCCATTAATTCTTAGTATGGATGCACATCAATCTTTTGATCTTACTATATACATGCATGTTTTGTTTAACTAGTGCTTTGAAACAATTGAAGAGATTCCATGGTAATCCCTCCTAGAGTAAACCTTTACTTCCACCTCACTGGATTGGATTAAAGGTAAGTCATTTAATTGATGCTTTATTTTGATTGGTGACATTTTGTAACTTTGTAATTATGAGCTTTAATTGTATTTCATATTGAATTTAGAGTCATATTCAATTAAGAGGCTATGAGTGTGGCTATTATGTCATGAACTGGATGTGGACCATAGTCATGGGTGTTTGAAGAATGAATGGAACACGATATACTAGTTTTCTTTAACAAGTTTCAATTATTAAACTTTTAATTATAAAATTTCATTAGCTTGTGTTTAACAATGTACTAGTTTACTTTGATATTTTTAAATATTACACTTTTCATTATTTAATGTGATTAACGTATGTTTATTATATGTTGGAGTGGTTTAGTGATGTAACACTATTGGAATTGGAGAAGATTACAACAATTCACAAGGAATGGACAAGATATTTTTTAAAATGCAAAAAAAAAAATGCATTGTCAAATGTTTGACATTGTACATCATTTACAACATATTTATTGATATTAATTACTTAATTTCTAATTTGGTCTAGACATTATGGATCTATTTTTTTTGGTTAAATTACAAATTGAGTTGGTTGTAAACCAAAAAAAATTCAGAAAAACTATAAACTATGACAGTTCCAATAAAAACTATTATAAAAATACATGTGAAAAGGATTTTATTGTAAACACACAACATATTTCATGACGGTTTTAAAACCATCATGGAAAACAATCCACATTCTAAGACGGTTAAAAACCATCATGGAATCCTTTATATCTAGTAGTGACATCTTATACAACATGGCATATTGAGGGATCACCTTTCTGGTAGGTGTTTGATGAACTTATTTTTTGATATTCTAGAATTATTAATTAACTTTTAATATCTTAATGTAACTTTTGTGGTTGCAAATAAATAACTGTCATATGGAGAATAATGCATTAACAGTAATTGGTAATACTAATCTTTCCAAGGCACAAATCAAATTACAATGGTCTAGTTAGAAAATACACTTATTGTCATTGCATAATAAGTCGTGAAATGTTACTCTATCTACTATTATGATAACTTATTACCATTTTCCATAAAAAGTCAATCATGTGCCCAGGTAAACTAAAATTAAAATCTTGCAAGGATATGGACTATAGTCAAGGAAGGCCCAATACACATTCTAGGTAATAATGTGTTATTCACCCTTCTTTTCTGCTTACTCTTCCTTTAAAAAAGAAACAATGCAGCCAATTTTACAACACCTAATTGAGAATGATGGAAGCTTGCTTGTGGGGCTTCTATGGAGGCTGGATCTTTGACCATCAATGAGGTCCATTAATGGTGATTTTCCACCATGGAGATGCAGCGGAAGACAAAGGAGAAGAGGTGAGAGGAGGTGTCATCCACTAGGGAAAAAACCATGGAAGAAGGAGCTTCACCACCAAGATGAGCCTTGGATAAGAAGCTTGGAGAGGATGCCTCAATGGAGGAAAAGAAAGAGGGAGAGAATGAGAGATGGGGGAGCATGAAATTGAAGGAAGAAAAATGGAGAGAATTTGAACTTTGAGTTGTGCCTCACAAGACTCTCATTCATCAAAGTTACAACAAGTGTTACACATGTTTCTATTTATAGACTAGGTAGCTTCCTTGAGAAGCTTTCTTGAGAAAACTTCCTTGAGAAGCTTCTTTGAGAAAACTTCCTTGAGAAGCTAGAGCTTAGCAACACACACCCATCTAAAAACTAAGCTCACCTCCTTGAGAAGCTTCCTTGAGAAGCAAGAGCTTAGCTACACACACCCCTCTAATAACTAATCTCACCTCCTTGAGAAGAGAAGCAAGAGCTTAGCTACACACCCCTATAATAGCTAAGCTCACCCCCATGACAAAATACATGAAAATACAAAAAAAGTCCCTACTACAAAGACTACTCAAAATGCCCTGAAATACAAGGCTAAAACCCTATACTACTAGAATGGCCAAAATACAAGGCCCAAAAGAAGGAAAAAAACCTATTCTAATATTTACTAAGAAGAATGGATCCAACCTTGACCCATGGGCTCAAAAATCTACCCAAAGGTTCATGAGAACCCTAGGGCCTTCTTTAGTAGCTCTAGCCCAAGCCTCTTAGAGTCTTCTATAAAATACCCTTGGGGGGTAGGATTGCATCATCCCCTCCACCTTGGAAAGGATTTGACCTCAAATCCTGAGGTTCTTCATACTCTGGGTTTCTTCCCTCGACACTTGAAGCTCTTGTGCTCTGATACCACTTGATGGAAGCTTGCTTGTTGGGCTTCTATGGAGGCTAGATCTTTGAGCTTCAATAAGGTCCTTTAATGGTGATTTTCCACAATGGAGATGCAGCGGAAGACAAAGGAGAAGAGGTGAGAGGAGGCGCCATCCACTAGGGAATAAGCAATGGAAGAAAGAGCTTCACCACCAAGATGAGCCTTGGATAAGAAGCTTGGAGAGGATGCTTCAATGGAGGAAAGGAAAGAGGGAGAGAAAGAGAGAGGGGGGAGCACGAAATTGAAGGAAGAAAAAGGGAGAGAAGTTGAACTTTTAGTTGTGTCTAACAAGACTCTCATTCATCAAAGTTACAACAAGTGTTATACACGCTTCTATTTATAGACTAGGTAACTTCCTTGAGAAGCTTTCTTGAAAAAACTTCCTTGAGAAGCTAGAGCTTAGCTACACACACCCCTCTAATAACTAAGCTCACCTCCTTGAGAAGCTTCCTTGAGAAGATTCCTAAAGGAGCTAGAGCTTAGCTACACACACCTCTCTAATAGCTAAGCTCACCTCCTTGAGATGAGAAGCTAGAGCTTAGCTACACACCCCCAATAATAGCTAAGCTCACCCCCATTCCAAAAAATACATGAAAATACAAAAAAAAATGTCCCTACTACAAAGACTACTCAAAATGCCCTAAAATACAAGGCTAAAGCCTATACTACTAGAATGGCCAAAATACAAGGTCCAAAAGAAGGAAAAACCTATTCTAATATTTACAAAGAAGAGTGGATCCAACCTTGACCCATGGGCTCAAAAATCTATCCTAAGGTTCATGAGAACCCTAGGGCCTTCTTTAGTAGCTCTAGCCCAAGCCTCTTGGAATCTTCTATCCAATACCCTTAGGGGTTAGGATTGCATCATCCGTTCCACCTTAGAAAGGATTTGACCTCAAATCCTGAGGTTCTTCATACTCTAGGCTCCTTCCCTCGACACCTATAAAAAGAATAAAAACGTATGTATTAGTGGCGTTGGGTATGTTAGAGTAGGGTAAGGTCTGAAAACCCCTTTCATGGACATCTTCCCATGAGGGAACATGGTTCCTCACCAACTCAATGAGTGGTGCTACAAGTATAGAAAAATATGGGACAAACCTTTTGTAAAAGTTTGTTAAGTCATGGCAGCCCCATATTTCCCTTATACTTGGTGGAGTGGGCCAATCAGGAATGACCTTTATTCTCTTAGGGTCTGTGGGAACCCCTTGATCACTATTTAAAAAATTAAGGAAATTAATGCAATAAAGCATACCTTTTTCTATATTTTTATGTTGATTACTCCTACAAAAATATACGACAAACCTAAGATGCCCCATATGAGCACCTAAGTTTGTATTAAAACCAAAAAATAAGAACAAACCTACCTAATGAGTCCCTATGTACATGAATCATGAAGACGTTGGGTGCATGACTGATTTTACAAAAGAGGGTTGCAACACTCAACACATTCATCATATCACTTATTTTAGGGACTTGGTGCCTAATAATACCTATTTTGGGCACCAACAAAGCACAAGGATTTAAGCTCTTGTGAACCAAACCCTCATCCAACAACTTCTTCACTTGAGGAATAAACTCAAGCCCAAGAGGTATGGCAATGCTAGCAAGTGTCTTTTTACAAAAGAGAAAATGTGGAGGTTGTCTAAGAGGGAAAGTTTCTTTAATGTTTGTCTTTATTGTAAAATGAGTTTCCTTCTTAGCTAAACTATTCGAGGAGACACTTACCTCCTTACACTTCTCTTTAACCACTAATGGTCGTCCTTGTTCTTCGGGGTAGATTTCTTCACTAGATTTTTCCCCTTTTGCTTCTTCACTTTCAATAGAGGAAGGTGAAGTAGTAGCCTCATCTTGGCTACTATAAATGTCTTGGCCCCTCATAATCATGGTTTTTGTGGTGAGGCGTTGAGAAGTAATGTGTCCTCTTTCAAGACATTTAAAGCACTTTATAGAGCTAGTTTTCTCTTGCATACTAGCCTTAGGGGCTTGCTTTTCTATTGTCTTCCCCCTATCATCTTTGGGCTTAGAAGGTGTCACCCCTAAGATGCCTTGACCTTGGTCTTTCTTTAAATAAGAGTGAGAGCCATAAGATTTTGAAGTTGACTTATTTCTTCCACTCTTTTTTTTCCTTTTTCTTTTCTCTCTTGTTTTTCTTTCCATAACTTGAGGGAACTCAACTCATCTAAGATTCTAGATAAAGGGTCTTTATGAATAGTACCCTCGCCATTAACACTAGATGAATGATGACTTGTGTTGGTTCCTAAGTTGTGGTTCTTTCTTGTTGGAGGTTTGAAAACAAAAGGTAAAAGAAACTATGGTTGAAACTAGCCAAAATAAACACTAAAAGAGGTGCGAAAGATAAGGGAAAAAACTAATTGGTAAAAGGAAAGCTATCTAGGTGGTTTGACAATGGAAGGTAAAGGAAATAAGCTATATGAAAGTAAGCAAGAAATGTAAACTAGGTGAATCCTAAGAGTGTTTGGATGACCACATTCAAGGTTCCCAACAAAACACTCACTATCATAAGGAAAAATTGCCTAAAATTATTACACACAAATGGAAGTTTGGTAACCTATTGGAGGCTCCCAACACACTTCCAATGAAAGGGCTTTTTGTTACAAAAATTGAAAGCAATAAAGGTAAGTAAATTGCAAATTACAAAATTACAAAACGGTCCTCAATTTTGGTGGTTGTTCTCTCTTTGGTGATTCACTCAATTTGGAGTGCTTCGTAGTCCAATAACTCTTAAGGTGGTTGGCCCCTTTCTTCTTGACTCAAATTCTTCAAGGGACAGCGTCAATCCTCCTTCCAATTCCCTATATGGCAACTCACAAACAAGGAAACAAAGAGACAAGCAATAACCAAAGACCAAAAAAATGAAATGAAAGTTAAACCAATGGAGTTTTAACAAGACAATTTTTCAAGGATTACTCAACAATTAAAGTAATGAAAAGGACATAGAAGCAAGCTAGGACTCAAAGAGAAACTTAGAATGGCTCTAGAGTAGAGTAAAAAAACTATAAAAAAGAAGACTCAACAAACCTCTAGCTTTGGCACTTGTTTTCACAGTAATTTTCAATTGAAATTTCGGAACTAAGATTGGTATAACATAGGCACCAATTATAGAATAAATTTTGAGCCAAAAGAACAAGCACACTTCCCTTTCACTTTTTTTTCCTGGATACTGATTTTTCTGCCAACTTGTGTGATTTTTAGCCAGAAAAAATAACAAGACAAAACTCAAAGGAACCTAAACTCAACACAATTCATGGTTCAAGAACAAGAACAAGAAATTTGAACCATAGAAAATCAAACCTAGCTTCTATAGCAAGTTTAATCGGTGGAAACTCTAAAAAATCATGTTAAAAACATTTAGCACAAGACATGTGAGGAGATAAATGGAGAAAAATGAAGAAACAACAATAGAAGAGAAGGTAAAGCAAAAACTTGATGGAGGTTTAAGGAGCACCTACTTGAAGATCTTGTGCTCTGATACCACTTGATGGAAGCTTGCTTGTGGGGCTTCTATGGAGGCTGGATCTTTGAGCTTCAATGAGGTCCTTTAATGGTGATTTTCCACCATGGAGATGCAGCGGAAGACAAAGGAGAAGAGGTGAGAGGAGGTTCCATCCACTAGGGAATAAGCCATGGAAGAAAGAGCTTCACCACCAAGATGAGCCTTGGATAAGAAGCTTGGAGAGGATGCTTCAATGGAGGAAAAGAAAGAGGGAGAGAAAGAGAGAGGGGGGAGCATGAAATTGAAGGAATAAAAAGGGAGAGAAGTTGAACTTTGAGTTGTGTCTCACAAGACTCTCATTCATCAAAGTTACAACAAGTGTTATACATGCTTCTATTTATAGACTAGGTAGCTTCCTTGAGAAGCTTTCTTGAGAAAACTTCCTTGAGAAGCTTCTTTGAGAAAAATTCCTTGAGAAGATTCTTTGAGAAAACTTCCTTAAGAAGCTAGAGCTTAGCTACACACACCCATCTAAAAACTAAGCTCACCTCCTTGAGAAGCTAGAGTTTAGCTACACACACCCCTCTAATAACTAAGCTCACCTCCTTGAGAAGAGAAGTTAGAGCTTAGCTACACACCCCTATAATAGCTAAGCTCACCCCCATGACAAAATACATGAAAATACAAAATAAGTCCCTACTACAAAGACTACTCAAAATACCCTGAAATACAAGGCTAAAACCCTATACTACTAGAATGACCAAAATACAAGGCCCAAAAGAAGGAAAAAAACCTATTCTAATATTTACAAAGAAGAATGGATCCAACCTTGACCCATGGGCTCAAAGATCTACCCTAAGGTTCATGAGAACCCTAGGGCCTTCTTTAGTAGCTCTAGCCCAAGCCTCTGGGTGTAACACCCTGATATATATATATATCTATATATTATTAGTAATTATGTTTGATGTTTGATTATTTGTTGCGTTATTTTCATCCGTAATTATTTTTAAGGAAGTTAATTTAGTTAATAGAGGGGTGTGGATAGATAAGGATCTAGCTTCTCAAAGAAGCCTCTTGAGAGAGCTTCTCAAAGAAGCCACGAGGAAGCTTCTGGAGGAAGCCTCTTAATGAAGCTTCTAGAGAAAGCTACATGAAGCTGCCTCGGTAAAAATGCTGCCCAGCCTACATTAACCGTTGGATCTTCTCGAAATTTGGTCTGCAACTTCACAAAACACTTTTCCATGATCTGACCGCTGGGATCTTTGAGAAGATGTCTGGAGTGTGCTAGAAGCCTCTTAATGAAGCTTCTAGAGGAAGCCTCTTAATGAAGCTTCTAGAGAAAACTACATGGAGCTGACTCGGTAGAAACGCTGCCCAGCCTTCGTTAACCGTTGGATCGTCTCGAAGTTTGGTTTGCAACTTCACAAGACACTTTACCATGATTTAACCGTTGGGATCTTTGAGAAAATATCTGGAGTGTGCTAGAAGCTTCCGTTCCCGAGAGCATCTCTTATTTAAGCATTTCAGCCTTTGCTTTCTTGTAGCTTAGGAAAAATGCCATTTCTTCTTCTTTCTTTCTTCCAAATCCATTTCTAAAGTTCCAAGTACTTTCTCCATCACCCACAGCCACCATTAGCCACCACAAACCATCATTGTTCTCCATTGAAAACCCACACCGAGAGGAACCCTTCAACCGAAGCAGAATTTCCAACTTGGCTTGCGGTTTCGGTAGAGAACGAAAACCCTAATCTGATCTTTCATTTTCTTTCGAGGTAACCATGGTTCTATGCTTGTTTCTTGTTAGTTCCATCTTGTCTTTGCATCTTTTCTAACTTTGCAACCACCATTGCATGTCTTATGCTTCCTTTGAAAAACCTTAGAGAAAGAGACTTTGTAAACGTTATCCTTTCATGAAATACATGTTATTTTCGTAACCTACACTGAACCCCGGTCACATTGGCGTGGTCGGAATTTCCAAATTACGTTCCTTTGTAAAACCCGAAATACTCTCAGCTCTTTCATGTAGTAATGTGGGTGTTTGACCCAGAGCACTGTTACTAGCTTTGTTTTCTTAAATCCATACTAAGTCTTCTTCGTTTTGGCATGGTAGAGGCTTGTGTGGAATCGACAAGCAAGGACAAAAAGGAATCTTCAAGTGACGCGATGAGGAATCCGTGGGGTAGCTCACTATAGGTAAGGGGAGTTTATTATAAAATTTACCGTTTTAACACCATAGTTAGGGTCAGGGAACCTAGCTATGAGGATATCTGCCTATCCCTGTTGCATGCTGATTTTTCTTCAAAGAAAATTACGTTTTAACTAATGGGATGCGATATATATATGTATTGTGATGAATGATATTGTTTTGGTTGTTTGAAATGTGTTGTTTGAAGACCGTGCGTGTGGAAATGATATTGTTGTGTTTGTTTGAATTGTTGTTGATGTTGCTATTGAGGATTTTAATTGATATGTGATGATAATGATAATTATGATGATATTGATTTGAGATGATGTTGTTAATAAAGACCATGTCAACATGAATTGTTATTATTGATGAATATGTGAATATGAAATGAGGTTGTTGTTGTTGTTGATAACGTCATTGAGATGAGATGATATTTATGTTGTGAATGACATGGAAATACGATTGGTTGATTGATGTTGGGAATGCATTGGCATGTGCATGTTGTGTATGTTCGTGGGGGGCACTGTGCACTGACCTTTCAGGGTCTTTGGCACTAGCTTTTGGCCACGTTCATACGTTGGATGTTGTGTATGATCGTGGGAGGCACTGTGCACTGACCTTCCAGGGTCTTTGGCACTAGCTTTTGGCCACGATCATACGTCGTATGAAGTGTATGTCATGGGGGGGTAGAGTGCACTGACCTTGTCGGATGGCCCAGACGTGGGTAACTAGCGTGGTTAGAGAATCTAAGCATTCCTGAGGGGATGCTTAGGTGCTTTAATTGGTCCATGGTCTTGGGCACTTACTTTTGGCCGTGATCATAGCTCATACGACACAGGAAATAGAGTAACTGTGGCCAAGTGTACTTTGTACTAGGGGGCTGTCACCTGGTAGGGAACACCTTTGGGCTCCCAGGCTGATCACCTATGGGAGGGGGGCTGTTACGTGCACAACCGGGTGGTCTCAACAAACTCAGCACAGTTCCCTAAGTGAGAGTGTCGTGTAGACACGCTTAGGCTATTTCCTGATATTTGGTTGTTGTTGGTACGTACCACATTGCATATGAGTGTTGAGTTAGGTGCATGCATCATTCTGTGCAGTCTTGATTGGGTCCATGGATGGATGATGAGTAATTTTTGGATGTGAATGATGAATATTTGTTGGATATGAGTATTGAATAATGATTGTTGTGTATGCTTATCATGTTTGCCTATGTTCCTTGCTAATTGTGGTTATTTGGAAATGGTATTGGTTCTTTTATAATAAACTCACCCTTGCAATTTTGTATCGTGTGGTTGATACCTGTGATGATCACGAACCTTGTTCGTGGGAGCAGAATGACAGTGGCAGGGTGTAGGGAGTAAGATTCTGGTGAGGAGCCGCCGAGCCGACGTGATGACGTTGGCGTTATTTTGGGAGAGAGTTGTGTGTTGTAATCAACTCCTCCATAGTTGGTTTTTAAGTTTTATTTTGTTGAGTTAAAGATATAAAACTGGAATTTTAATTATATATATATGAACATATTTAATTTTCGTTATGTGTATGACATGTACTGAATTGTTGTTTCTATGTAATTATGCATATTCACTTAAGTAATAGCTTGTTGTTGGATGAATTTATGTTGTGACAAAATCACTTCTATTTTCATAATAAAAAATTAAGGGAGTTCTTTTTATAAAAATTGAAATTATCGAATATTAGAGTGTGGATACCGTAGCGACGAGGCGGGTCGTTACACTGGGAGTCTTCTATCCAATACCCTTGGGGGGTAGGATTGCATCAGAGAAACTTTTGTATTTGTTCTATCACAGTTTTTTTAGTGGTTGAAATTATAGTCATTTACCCAATCTAGTTCTACTTTTTCTCTTGGCACAACTTGTAAGCAATGTAAGATTAACGCTATTAGAAACTACTTTGACTTGCCCATGGAAATTGGAACAACGGGCAAGCAAAGGTGTGCTCTAGAGTATACCTCAATTATGTATATTTTCTTGGTGAATTTTAAATTATTTCTTTACATACTTAGATCTTCCCAATCCTTCTTGTTAACTATGTTTTGAGTATTCTTTTTGCTCTAGGAGTATCATTTTTTTGGTTGTTTTAGTTTTGTACACTATGACTTGGTTGAAGTAATTGGCACTCCTTGTGTATAAGAGGAAGTTTGCAAACAAGTTTTGTGGTTTGATTCTTTTTTATATTGTATGCTAAGTAATAGCTACACTTTTGAGTCCACAAAGTCCTACCTCTTGCTCATGATTGATGTATGTATGTGAATAAAATTAAAACTATTGAAGTTGATTGGAATCATTGGACCAAGTAGTCAATTGATCTCAACAACTTTCACATGTTACGGGTTTCGAATTCAAATATGGGTTCGAAAAAATCAGTAGAGGGACAATTCTCCATGCTTCATCCTTCCATGCCTCTAAACACCAGAATTGGAATAATGGGTGTCAGTTTAAGTAACTAATCTTGATCTAGGTGGACAAATTTTGGCTGCAAGCAGTGCTTTAGTCATCTTTCACTTGGCAAATGAGACAAGCTCTCTAGTGGAATATTGGACTCCCATAAGCTTGTTGCAATTTCCAGTTAGGTAGTTAGAAGTAGTGACCTTGGTGTTGAAACTACTTGGTGAGTTATAATGAGTGAGTTGCACCTGCATTTTATAAATGCATAGCATATGCTTTCATTTCATAATTTTATAATTTTTTGTGATTTTGTTTGTCTTGCAAATATAGTTGTAGTGTAAATACTATTATTACACTTATAGATGATTTAATCAAACTGAACAGAAGCAAAAAGAGCTATTTTTAATTTTTAGGTTTGATTAAGAGGCACATTTTGCTTTTTATTTTTTAAGTTCTGATTTTGAGAAGATTATGAAAAGATTCATACAAATTGATAAAATTGCAGTTTTGTTCAGATGTTAAGAACTATTATATTCTTTACATTTGGATTGTGAAATGTAATCCTAATACAACAATTTTTTGAAAGTGATGCCTACGTTGAACAATGCCTTGTTAGCTTTAATCAACTTAAATGCATGTCAACAAGAGTTTCACGCTCCTCTACCTTCTGAATTAATAATTTTATTAATATTTTAAAATTAAACCTTATTTACTAGATTTTAAAAAATAAAATAAAATAAATTTAGATACCTTTTTAGTAAATTTAAAAATTATATTAAAATACTTTTTTAAACTCACTAGAAATTACCTACGGATTTATATGTGCAAAAAATTCTCTATAGGTAATTTCTTGCAAATAAAGAATAAGCAAGAAAATTTCCTACAAATTTTGTTGTAGATTTAAAATCCTCAAGAATTTTCCTGTAAATTTAAATTTGTAGGAAAAATTATTCGTGAAGTTTTTGCTTTTTTCGTGGGAGATTTTTCTTGTGGATTTTTTTTTCTGGATAATCCGTAGAAAATTTCCTAGGAATTTTAGAATTGGCAAGAGGACAATGTCCATGAAGGTTTTAGCTATGGATTTAAATCCACATGAAACTTTTTTCTGCAAAAAAAATTTGCAATATATGCAGGAAATTCCCCATGTAATAAGCATTTTTCTTGTAGTTGTTTATAGCTTTCAAACTTTATGCTCACTGTTAGTTGTCTTTTACGACTAATTTTTGTATAGAAAAGTTTCTAAAATGTAAATAAATCAATTTTATGGTTATTTTTTGGTAGGATTGTAAATATGTCTAGATTAGTTTTCATTTGTACTCAGTAGAAGCCTTCCTATTGAATTTAATGTAAATTTCACTTCAATTTCAAGTAAAAAGGAGAAAATTATGAAGGTTCAAAAAGTGTTGTCTCGCTAAGCCTGAACCATGCACTTAGCAAGACCAAACCACTAAGCGAGACAGCAGTGGCTTAGCGCATGAGGATAAGCCTGAAGAGAGTTCTTCCACGCCAGCACGCGCTTATCATGTATGCAGCTTGCTAAGCGAGGCAGTTGTCTCTTTTGCGCTAAGCGCAAGGTTGGCACTAAGCCAAATATCACTTACTCGCGCTAAGCGCACCTTTGAGGTCAGAAAGCCTTTTTTAAGCCTGATTTGCACAAAAAAAAAAGAGAGAGAGCATGACGACGTGAAAGAGGTCTTAATTGACTACGAATTGTGTGCAGAGAACAGAGGAAAAGCTGAGCAAGAAAGCAAAGGTCCTAACTTTTAGGTAGATTCTAGGTTTTAGAGTTATTTTCTAGGTTCTTAGAGGTGGATGAGACATCGCCACTGCTATGTAATCTGGTATTTTCTCTAAAACCCTTCTCCTATTTGTGAAAGCTGCTCCCTTGTAATGGAGGGCTAAAATCCTTTGTTGGGAATTTCTACTAAGTACTTGATATAAATATTTTTATTATCTATTTGAGGTTATTTTCATGTGTTCAATGTTTCTATCTAAGCGTATTGTATGCATGCTTGTGGTTTGATCACCCATTGGGGTGTGCTGTTAGGAACTTTAGCATTGACAAATGTATTGTTTCCTTGGAACTTGATAGAGTAGGGCTAGATAACTGTAGTGCTGGACATAGTGTGCAAGGTTCTAGTTTTTATTATGTCGTGCTTATAATGCTGTTTAAATTAGTCTAAGCTCAATAAGAGACATCTGCAAATGAAGCTTAGTTTGAATTAGTCCAAACTCACGAGACATCGGTGTTGGTATTTTTGTCCTCAGCATAGAACACAGGAATAATTTCAAATAGAGAAAAACCCTAATTACATCAAGTATCTTGGTGTAAGGACCCAACACTTTTACTTATTTGTTTTCACACTCAATTGTTCACTTTTACTGTTTCTTTGATTAAAATAGAATATACCTTTGTTTTCAATTCATGATACTTAATTCGTTTTACAAACAACTATATTTTGAAGGATGCTTTTCCAAGTAAAATAGGTTCCCTGAGTTTGATACTCGGATCATTCTATTTTAATTATTTACTTGAAGATCTGGTGCACTTGCCGATAGATTTCGCACCCACACAAACATCTAGTATTCCTAGGGGCGAAAACAAGTATTTTGGCACCGTTGCCGGGGAATCTTCTTCTTATTTAGAATAGTTTAGTTCAAATTGCAGGCGTTTATTTTTTTTATATTTTTTTTATTCATTGTTTATTTTGTGAAGATTTAGTTATTGCATAATTCATTGTTCTTTGGAATTGGTTAACTGTTGTTGTGCTTGTTTTGCATGCAAAGAAGGTCTTCTACAGGTGTTTTGATTCCCATAAACTTGGAAATTAACGCAACTTGCAGGAAAAGGAACGCTGAAAGAAATAGAAAGTTTTTGCGGGACATTGAGGCAGCAGCAATTCAGGAAGAACCTCTATCTTCTGAGGCATCTTCTAGTTTTCCAAAAAAAGGGGAATCTCACAGAGTATTAATTGAAGCCAATATCATGGCTGATGAGCCAAGACGGGTGACCCTGGAAGATTACTCAAGTACTTCTGTGCCGCAATTCTTCACAAGCATTACGCAGCCAGAGGTACAAGCTCAGAATATAACCTATCCACATTCATTAATTCAGAACAATTTGTTTCATGGTCTGCCCAATGAAGACTCGTATTCACATCTAGCTACCTATATTGAGATATGCAATACTGTCAGAATAACTGGTGTGCCTGAGGATGCTGTCAGATTGAGCTTGTTTTCATTTTTTTTGTCTAGAGAGGCAAAAAGATGGCTCCATTCATTTAAAGGTAACAATATTAAGACTTGGGATGAAGTGGTTGAAATTTTTTTGAAGAAATACTTCCCAGAGTCTAAGACTGCTGAAGGAAAAGCTGCCATCTCATCATTTCATCAATTTCCAGACGTGTCCTTGAGTGAGGCTTTGGAAAGATTTCGTGGGTTACTAAGAAAGACACCTACTCATGGATTTTCCAAACCAATCCAGCTAAATATTTTCATTGATGGGTTAAGGCCACAATCCAAGCAGCTTTTAGATGCTTCTGCAGGGGGAAAAAATAAAATTGAAAACCCCTGAAGAAGCCATGGAATTGATTGAAAATATGGCTGCTAGTGACCATGCAATTTTACATGATAGAGCACACATCCCAACCAAAAGAAACCTACTGGAGCTCACATCACAAGACGCATTATTAGCACAAAACAAGTTGCTATCCAAGCAACTTGAAGCATTAACATAAACATTGAGTAAGTTGCCAACCAAATTACATTCTGGACAACCTTCACCCTCTTCTGTTTTGCAGGTTGCAAGTTGTGTTATATGTGGTGGAGCACATGATTCTAGCTGCTGCATTCCCACAGAAGATACAACACATGAAGTGAACTATATGGGGAACCAGCCAAGACCAAGGTAGGCCACCTAACAGGCCATAACAACAAAGGCGGCCTAGTCTCTATGATAGAACGACAAAGCTGTAAGAGACTCTTGCTTAGTTCATGCAAGTATCCATGTCCAATCAAAAGAGCATAGAGTCAGTAATCAAGAATCTAGAAGTCCAGATGGGACAATTGGCAAAACAATTGGCAGACCGACCGTCAAGCATCTTTGGAGCCAACACAGAGAAGAATCCTAAGGAGGAGTGCAAAGTTGTTATGACTAAAAGCAAAACGGTGAGCATGAATGAAGGAGAGAAGAGGATAGGTGATGAAAAACAACAACTGGTGACTGAGCCAGCAATTGACCCAGTGATGGAACCTTTGAGTGAGACTGAGGAAGAAGTGGAAGCAGAAGATGATCAGCGGAAGGAGATACCTATAATTATGAGTGAAAAAGAAATAAGTGAGAAGGAAAAGAACGAAAAAGAAAAAGAAAGAGAGAAAGAAAATGAAAATGAAAAAAAATGAAAAAGAAAAAGAGACTGAGAGAAAAGAAGAGAAGAGAAAAAGCAAGGGCGAGTGTGCTAGAGAGAAAAAGAAAGAAGCATCTTCAGCTAAAGGGAGAGAAGTACCATATCCTTTGGTACTTTCTAGGAAAGATAAAGAAAGACATCTAGCTAGATTTAAGGATATTTTCAAGAAGCTAGAAATTACCATGCCCTTTGGAGAAGCTCTACAACAGATGCCGCTCTATGCTAAATTTCTGAAAGACATGCTAACTAGGAAGAACAAGTACATCCATAGTGACACCATAGTTGTGGAGGGAAACTGCAATGCCGTAATTCAACGTATCCTTCCACCAAAACATAAAGATCCAGGCAGCGTCCCTATACCTTGTCCTATAGGTGAAGTTTTTGTTGGCAGAGCTCTTATAGATTTGGGAGCCAGTATTAATTTGATGCTGCTTTCCATGTGCCGGAGACTTGGAGAGTTGGAGATAATGCCTACTAGGATGACTTTACAGTTAACAGATCGCTCCATCACCAGACCTTATGGAGTGATTGAGGATGTTCTGGTTCGGGTCAAGCATCTTATCTTTCATGCTGACTTTGTTGTAATGGACATTGAGGAAGATGTAGATATTCCCTTGATTTTGGGACATCCATTTATGTCTACTGCAAGTTGTGTAGTGGACATGGGGAAGAAAAACTTAGAAATGGGTATTGAAGACCAACAAATCAGCTTTGATCTATTTAATGAAGAAAGAAAATTGATGGACCAGAATGTTTGTTTACAGGTGAAGGATTTTGATGAGAAGGTTCTGAAGGAAAGAACCAAGATTGATCCAGGATAACAAAGAACTATGCGTCCAGCTAATGACGTTAAAAGAGCGTTTACTGAGAGGCAACCCAGCCCTTTTTAATTTTGTTTTTCTTGCATTTAGTTAAGTTGAGTGCTTGTGATTGTTGAGTTCAACATGTTTAGCAATGGAAAAAGGGGTTAAAATAGTTTTTGTGAAGTTGTGGATAGAAAAATAACTTAAAATTTTTTTTGTTGTCCACTCGCTAAGCACACCACTTGCGCTAAGCGCCATTTTCTTCATGCGCTAAGCGAGCTCTTGCTTGTGCTAAGTGCATTGACCCCTGATCATTGGCTGAATGTTCTCACTAAGCGCATCTGATGTGCTAAGCCCAAAAACCTCTCTGGAATTTAATTTTTGGAATGAGGCCAGGCGCACAGACTCGCTAAGCATAAAAACCTCTCTGGAATTTAATTCTTTCGAATTTCACTAAGCGAGCCTATTCGCGCAAAGCACGGCCATCACTGCAATTCAGGAGCATTCTATTCGCTAAGCGCTCCTCGACCTGCTAAGTGAGATTTGCAGGACCAATCAGAGCTGCAGAATGCGCTAAGTGCATATCTTCATGTTAAGCCCAAAAGCTTCTTTGGATTGTTTTTATTTTGGAATTGGGCTTAGCGAGCAGACACGCTAAGTGTATGGACCTTTAAAACTCAAACGTCATATGGACTCGCTAAGCGCGGCTATGCGCAAAGCGAGCCATACGAAACTACTAAAAATAATAAGGCTCAATTGCCTTAGGCAGTTACCATTTCACTCTTACAAAGCATCTTTCACACTTTTTGCATTCATCTGCATTTTGCTCACATTCCTGTAGTGCCTGCATCTACTTCCTTTTCGCAACTACTTTCAACAATCCAAGTAAGCTTCTTGACCTTGTTTCCATTTTCATTTTTAGTTTTGAACTCTAAGTTAGTCAACATAGTTAGCGTTAGGTTGAATTTATGTTAATACTTAGTTCTGTTAGGTTAGTTGTTAGTGAGAATAGAGTTAAGGTTTTATCCTAGTTGCAATGTGCTTGATTTGATTAGGGTTAGATGGCCTAATAGGGGTCTAAGTCAGGGGCTAAGAAAGCCATTGTTTTTCTGAAAATCGGGATGAGCGCACTAAGCGCCTTGCTGTGCTAAGCGAGTTCATTATTTCTGATGAACATCCGAATTTCTAGATGAACACGCTAAGCGCGACCTGTCGCGCTAAGCACGTTCATATTATTTGTTGAAGTTAACTGTTGAACTTACTAAGTGCAACTGTGCACTAAGCGAGTGTTGTGTATCAGACACTTAGAATTTGTGTTTTGTTGTGCGCTAAGCATGCCTGTCACGTTAAGCGCAATTACCTCTCTATTTTTATATTTCTTGCAATTGGGCTTAGCGAGTCTGCTCGCTAAGCCTGTGTTGTCTAGTAGAGTAGTCGTGCTAAGCGCGCCTTGACGCGCTAAGTGCTAATCCCTCTATGTCTTTAAAAATTGTGGAATTGAGCTTTGCGAGCTTGCTCGCTAAGCCTATTTTGCAGAAAAAAAGTCTTTTTGTGTTCAACCATTAAGTGTGTGACTATTGCGCTTAGCTCATAAGTAATATTTCATAAGGCACGCTAAGCCCAGCCGCCGCGCTAAGTGCCCAGCCTTAATGTCAGTTTTATTTTTTGCTTTTCACTTTGAATAAATCTTGTCTAATCTTGTCTTATGATTCTTTTGTTTTGTAGATGGCTTCCCGTAAAACAAAAGCCCCAGCTTCAGTGTCCCAGGCTAGGTATGATAGATCAAGATTTGTATCCTAAGATGCCTGGGACCGCTACATAGACAATGTCCTTGGCGGGAAGATCCTTCCAGAAAGGAATATGAAGTTGTACATTACATAATTTGATGAATTTAAGAGAAAAATTAAGAGGAGGAATTGGCATAAGGAGCTCACTAACTTCTCTGAAGGGATCATTGACATGGCATTAGTGAAGGAATTCTATGCCAACCTTTATGACCTTGAAGATAAATCACCAAAGCAGGTGAAGGTGAGAGGGCACCTAATTAAATTTGATGATGACGCCCTCGACACCTTTTTGAAGACACCAGCGGTCATCGAGGAAGGGGAGAGCCTGCTCTCTTACTCCAAGTTCTGCAAGTTGAGGCCAGATCCTCAAGAGCTTGAAACCCACCTATGTATCCCTAGGAGGGGATTTGAGCTGAATGCAGACGGGATGCCTCTGAAGATTTTGAGGAAGAATCTTACTACTCTGGCCCAGACCTGGAGTGTTCTATCTTTTTCTAACTTAGCCCCGACATCTCATACTTTAGATATTACTTTGGATAGGGCTAAGTTAATCTACGGGCTTGTAATGCAGATGAATATGGACTTGGGATCCCTCATCTTAGGTCAGATTTCTCTCATCGCACAACATGACTCCTCGAGGCTAGGTTTTCCAGCCATTATTACTGCTTTATGCAAGGCCCGAGGAGTCACATCTAATTCTCTGACCTTTGAATCCCTGAGCCCAGTCATTAATTTTGCCTTATATTAAAAAGAATTGTTGGAACCTAGATGACCCTTTAGTCACTTTTTGGGGAACCCGCAAATCTAGGGCCAGAGGATTTGAGGCACCATCTACTTCAGCTCCCCCTACCTCAGCTCCTTCTACCTCTCCTCTCTCTCCAGCACCAGCAGCTCCAGTTCTTCTAGATCCTTCTTCTCAGAGCTTCGAGCCTTCCTTGTCTATGCTGCAGAGCCTGCATCAGGGCCAACTCCTGATCATGTAGAGTTTGCAGGATGTGGTCCACCAATGACCGGTTATGAGCGTTGAAGAATTTCTTCAGCAGGTGGCCTGGCCAGGAGTCCAGCCTTCACCTTTGGGAGGAGGTGAGGCCTCTGCAACCCAGGAGCCTTAGCAGGATTAGTAGGAGGACATTCCAAAGGCTACAGAGCCTACACCTCCTAAGCCATTCACTTTAGAGTCTGATCCAGTTGTTGTACAGGTTCAGGAGGATGTTACAGCATCAGAGCCCTCTCCAACAGAGCCCTTTCCATCAGAGCCCTTTATTTTTTAGGCTAATCCAACTATATCTCCTCAGCCTGAGCCATCTGCACTAGTGTCAGACCTGCCCCTTTCTCAGGATCCATCATTTGCACCAGCATTAGACCTGAATGAGCATGCCATGAATCGGGATCATTAACAGGATCAGGATTTTTATTTCCCTACATTTTGAACTGTTTATCATTATTATGTCTTTAGTACATTATATAATTTAGATTTATGTTTCAACTTTTAAATTTCAGTTCAGTTTTAAATTTTAGTTAATGGTTTCTGGTTGTTTGGTAGCTTGTATAAAGCGTGATTGAACAGTGCACTGATATTATCCAGTGGTTTGATGCTTTGTTTTGAAATTCAATGATCAATTGTATGATGTGAGTGAACTGAAATGCGCAGATCATAAGCCTTGAATGAGCATGCAGTTATTAGAAGAGAAAGAATATGGAATTTGGATTATGACTGAAAATGTTAGTTGGTTTGTCAGGTTGATTGTGAAGGAATGCATTAGCCGCAACCCGGTGGAGTGTGATCTTTAATTGCGAGAGAACGACTAGCAGTAAGTAATGGTTTTTGCATGAATCTATGAGTATGGAATGAATACATGAGTTTGAAGAGGATGAAGGCCGTGTTTTGATTGAAGATAGCCATTTAGCGAAAAAGCTTACCTTCTGCATGATTGATTTATCCCTTGTATGATTGAACCTTGAGCCTGTACAGTTTATCTCCTTCTAACTTGTCTTAGGTTGTAGGAGAGCATCATTCATAAAAGGAAATTTTGGTTCAAAGGAAATTTGCCCAAATTTGGGGGAATTATGGGGTGAAAGCTTGTAATGGTAAGAAAAAAGCAACACACATAATCATCTAATAAGCAGCAAGTATTAAAAAAAATTGTAAGTATAAAATAAAAGTGTGTGTGCTGCTAATTAATAAAAAGAAAAGCTAAGTGTGGAAAAACAAGTAATAGAGCTGGAATAAAAAGAAAAAGGTTGATCTAAGGATGAATGCTCTCCTAGAACCCAAGCTTTTGCATCCTAGAAAAACCATGAATTGTTTGCAGCCTAGCCTTGTTACAAGCCTAGAAAAGTCCTTCGGATTCAGTTTGTGTGTTCTTGATTGTAAGACATGAGATGAATTGCAAAAATTGAGACTTATGTTGGTTGTTGATTGTTGAATAAGCCTAAACACTTGTGCTTGAGTGAAAGAGTGACTGTGAGGCTTTGGTTAATGATCCTTCCTTGATATCTGTCATTCTTACTAGCTTATTTCATTTGTGTTCCTTAATAATCATGTTCACATCTTTGAAAAGTTGCATGTCTTGTGAGAAGCTGCTGATTGAAACATTGATTACCATTCATGTCATGTGATTGAATTCTTTGGAACAAGCATTGTTTTTGAATAACCACTGTGAGCTTGTCACTTGAGGACAAGTTATCTGTTCTTTCTTTGCTTGAGGACAAGCATTCACACAAATCTTTTCCTTCTTTATCTTCTTGTTTCTTCTGTGTTCTTCTACATTAAGCACTCTTTGGAGAAGCTTAGGAACCCATAGCCAAGGGAAAAATTCTCCTTCTTGGTATAAATCATTTGATCATTATTTGGGATTATATTGAAGCAAGGCTGACAAAAACATATTACGGTTAACTTTATATTTCTATGCAACAACACTTATAAAAGGAGAGCTTGTTGATGTCCCCGCTCTTACACTCCAAAAAAAAGACATATACCTATGATAAAAAACTATCATTATAAGTAAGAAAAAAATGCATAGGTAAATGTAAAAGTTGTTGTCATCACTATAGGTTTTACCTACGGAGATACTTTTTTCTTCAACTACATTTCACTGTCGCTATATGTAGTTGATCGAGGCCGTACCTGAATCAAATAAAAATTAAAAATGCAGTATCTAGGAAGTGATCCTAGGTCGTCTTCCAACGAGCAATGCTCAATCAAACGTTCATAACAAATAGTAATAAAGCAGTAACGAATTGGGGGGGGGGGTTGTTTGTTTTTGTAATTTAAGCAGCAAGCAAATTTTAATTAGAAAATAACATAATTAAAACATGTTGTTTCCCCTTGATTCACAAGCAAGTCTCTTATCCTAGGTTACGAGGATTTATCCCTAACCAGTTGAACCACTTAATCCAACCCTAAATTAAATTACTAAGCGAAAATTAACATAAGGCTGTCATTATGTGATTAAGAAACACATACACCAATTAATCATGAACGAAACTGATCACTAAGAATGAACGTAAATTAAGCGCAGAGACAATTAATCAAGCACTAAGCATGCATGGATTAATAGCAACAAATATAGAGTAATTGGTGAAGAGGAAAAACTGATCAGAATTCAATAGTAATAACAAAACCTCAAAGAGAACTGTGCTTGATCCTCAAGAGAAAACAACGCTAGAGACTTAGCCTTCCATTAATCAGCAAAAAACGAAATTGTAGATTGAAGCAAAAACGAAATTGCAGAAAACAAATTTTATTCTATGTGAACAGTGTGCATGAACAGTAAAAACTAGAATTCTAAAATCCTAGAATTATTCTGCTATTCGAAAAAACTCCTAAACTAAAACCCTCGTGCTGTTATATAGGTCCTCAACCCCAAAGCTTACAAATCTGTTTTAAGTCCAAGTCTATAAATAAAATAAAATCTGGACAAGATAAGATAAGATTGGATGAAATAAAATCTAGATAAGATAAGATAAGATTGGATGAAATAAAATCTAGATGAAATAATATCTAGATGAAATAAAATCTGGATAAGATAAGATTTGATAAAATAAAATTGTCTGCTCTCTTCAAGTGCTAGCCCAATTCCAGATTCAAGCCCAATTGCTTATAATTCTCCTGAAATTAAATCAAAAACACAAAATTAGTCCAGTAGGCCCAAATGATAACACTGTATAATTAATTTGACAATTAAGGCTAATCAATAATTAAAATGGTGACAAAAAGGGTTAAGAAATAAGAGAAAATAATGACACATCAAATCCCCCCACACTAGGCCTTTTGCACTCCTGGGCAAAATAAAAAAAAAAAACAAAGCAAGGAACAAATCTAGAAACATTAAAGAGAAACAAACAAACACAAAAACAATTACATATTTCTTAATGAATCTCAAGGAATGAAAGGAATAGGCAACATCCAACATGTAGAGAGTTAAAGAATTGAGAAAGTCATGAAAATTATCCAAGCATCTCAAACATGGGAAGATAGTCAATCAGCTCAAGAATGAAAAGTGATAAAGCCTCACAAGATATGCACTCTATCTCTAAAGTGTTTAGGCTACTGTTTACTCTCAGAGCACCCATGAAAACAAACACCACATAGACTTGGCAAGACTCTAAAATTGACAACCACATCACAAACACATGCACATGAGGATCAAAAGGTCATTTAAGGTTGTAAAGGGGCCAAGGACAAGGTAGAGGAAAGTGTGGGATAGTAGCTAAAACCCAAAGGAATAGAGGAGCAATGGGGAATAAGTGGTGTCGCAACCTACCCTTCGGCGGGAGGGCGATGCGGGGCTCGTAGGTGCGTCTTCCAAGAAAGGAAAATGCGCGGGGTCGCCACCAACGTTTATTCGAGGAAAATGACGGAAAAACCGGAAAAGGTGTGGTCTACGAACTTTAAGTATGAAAGGTTCGGGAGTGGTATTTACGCACGGGGAAGGTATTAGCACCCCACGCGTCCGTCACAAAGGACGGCAACCTTTAATCAAGTGTGCAAAGATGACTTCAAATGTTTCATTTTTCCCTTTTTTATGTTTATGTCTTTTTACGCCTTTTTTGTATTTTTATCTTTTTGTGGTCGACAAGGGTGTTTTCCTTGCTCCTACGTATTCCTCAATTGTGATAAGGAAATAAGACCTACGTAGTTCTTTGAGAACTAAGCGTTGGTTAAGTTGTTTCTTTTTTTGCAAGATATATTTTGATTGAATAAAAGGTCATTTAAGGCGTTGGACCATTAAACGATCTTTTGTTTCTTTTGAAAGGAGAGAAAAACATTTGGACCATTAATGATTTCTTGGTTTTTTTGAAAGAGGTGACAAAGTTATGTGTTGATTTTAGGCTTTTAAAAGTCCACGTTTAACCAATAAAAGCAAAGAGGACCATTTCAAGGCGTTGGACCTTAGAATGGTTTTTAGGTGATTTTTTATTACAATAGCTTGATTTGTGAGTTGATTTTAGCCTTAGTTTCACTTTGGTTATTAGTCAATTCGATTAAGAAAAATCCCAAAGAAAAAACGTCTGATTAATTTTTTTATTATTTTATTTAAAGATATTTTTTTATTATTATATTATTATTTTGCCTCTTTTTGGTTTTAAACGTGGTTACGGCGTGAAAGATCGGTCGGATTTTATTCTAACAGAGATTAAAAGATATTACAACTCAAATGATCGGTGGAAATTTATTTTATTTTTTATTAGGCGAGAAAATGGCTTAAATAAATGGTTAAAGCACGTCAAAAGGGGGTACAGAAAGCAAATGAAATAAAAATAAAAGCGCGTGAAACAAGTGGGGACCACTAAGGGCACATAGAATGAATTGAAAGGTTCGATTTCAGGAACTTACCGGTTCAAGACCGAAGAACGATGAAGAACGAATGAAGAACGATGAAGAACGGTGGAAAACCTTCACGAAATCGCCCACGAATATGTCTCGAAAGTGTTACGGAAGCGCCTCGACTTGGATTTTCTTCACGGAAACAATTTTTCTCACTAATTTTAAGTGAATCCCAGATACCAGGAGGGTTGAACGAATTTGCTCTACCCTCTTTCCCCTATTTATAGGGGAAAAGAGGTCGGTGGTTGCTGCCCAGCTCGCCCAGGTGAGCTGGGTTGCTTCCACCAGAAGGCACCGCCTTCTGTTGGAACACCCTGGAAGGTCCAAGTGGGCCTGGTTGCTATTTGCACACCCCTGTTTACTAAATACACCCTTCTTTGCCTTTTTTGCTGATTCTTTTTTCGTAACTTTACGGAACTTTACGAATTACGTAACGATACTTGTTTTCTTTCCGTAATGTCACAAAACTTTACGGATTACGCAATCATCCCCTCTTTGACTTCTGGAATGTTATGAAACTTTACGGATTGTGCAATAATGCTTCCTTTCGACTCCCGACATGTCGCGAAACTTCACAGATTGCCTAACGATGGGTGTTAAGTACCTTGAAGCGGTCAAGCAAAGATCGCATCCCACCAAACAGATGGTCTCCAGACGAAATTAGGGTATGACACTTGCCCCTATTTACTTATCTTTTATTGGAGATAAAAGTGAAGTAAAGATAAGACACTAATTTTGTTTGAGCGGAACATCATTCGGCCGGTCAATATCCCCGCCAGCGGAACCTGTCATTCAGAAATAAAAGAAAAGGCATCAAAAGCGTCAACAAACTTCAGTGTCTTGAAAATTACAAAGTTGGACAACCACGACACTTCCATTCACCATTGCACCCGATCGTCTTTGCCCAGCAGAGAAGAATCCCGCGCGTCATTGGGCTTGAATGTTTCCAGACGACGAGAGTAAAAACCTGCAAAAATTTTGAAAATGATCAGCACAGAACAACCAACATCATTCTGATACCATCGAATTCGTTCCCCTCGGTTGACGAAAGGCGCGGATGACCATAAGGTATCTTCGCCTACCACCTGACTCGCTGTCCCTGGATGACAAAAGGTGCAGAAGACGACGTCGGTCTCTTCGCGTCAATGGGCTCGTTTGCCCCCTGGTTGACGAAAGGTGCGGGTAACCATAAGGTAACCCTGCATGTCAACTGACTTCACGGGTTAGGACGACAAAAGGTGTAGGAGACAATGTTAGTCTCTGCGTCAACGGGCTCGTTTGCCCCCTGGTTGACGAAAGGTGTGGGTAACCATAAGGTAACCCTACATGTCACCTGACTTCACGGGTCAGGACGACAAAAGGTGCAGGAGACAATGTTAGTCTCTGCATGCTATCATGCGTTGAATCTTAGAGATTGCAAAAGAATATTTATACGGATAACCACTTGGGTATTTCCGCTTGCCCCCTAACTTCACGGGTTAGTGCTTGATAGAGGTAGTCTGCACGGAAGATGACGTGAATCTCCGCGTGTCAATGGGCTTGCTGGCCGCGACTGACAAAGGGTGCAGAAGACGATGTTAATCTCTGCATGCTATCATGCGTTGAGTCTTAGATATAGCAAAAGAATGTTTATACGGATAACCACTTGGGTATTTTCATCTGCCCCCTTACTTCACGGGTTAGTGCTTGACAGAGGTAGATGGTGCGGAGAAATTGCTTGTGTATCACACGTCACCTGACTTCAGGGTCAGTGTGACAGAAAATGTGGGGCGGCCGACAAAGGCGAGGCTTTTGCTCCTACGTATCCTCAATTTGTGATGAGGAACTCAGACCTACGTAGTTCTTGATAACTGTGAGACTAAAATAGTCTCAATGTTTTTTCACTAAAATGCAAACATGCTTTAGTAAAGAAACAAAACCTCCAACTGATCAGAGCAATATATGATTTTTTTGATGAAAAACAATGTGTCTATTGGGGAAGGAGAGTATGCTGATGAAATTTTCTCATAACCATAAATGAGATTTCGGATGTTAGCATTTCGTTTCTAAACGACCATTTAGAGGAAACACTGGATCCAACAAAAATAGAAGAAAATCACTCAAAGTGTATCAATCTCACACAGGTAAGTGTTTCATCCTAATTCCGAACCATAGATATGTCATGACTTGATTTTGCAAATCATTTCCTATCAAATCAAAGATTACATGCGTGATCATAGATCAATAGGACTTCTTCTTGGGAATGGGTTTTTTTGGTGGGAAATTTGGCTTTGAGTGTTTTGACCTTTTCCTTTTCTATTTTTGTTTAGTGCAGGGCGAGAAAGTCGCTAGCGCACAGGATTTTGGTTGGCAATCAAAGGGAGAGGACCACTTCAGGACATGGTTTCCTTTCTTTCCTTATTTGGTGGTGACAATTCTGTATCGTTCAGATATTTTCTGGTCCAAAGACCTTTCTACATATTTCTTTTGTCTTCTTCCGATGTTTGATCGGGAATTTTCTTTCTTTTTTTGTTTTCTCCAACTCTTTGATTGGGAATTTTCTCCTTTTGCTTTCTTCCGATTTTTTGATTGGGAATTTTCTCCTTTTGCTTTGTTTTCTTTTGAGGGCAAGGTTTATGGTGAGTTGGGACTTTGGCTCAAGGCTTGTAGAACGGATGGACATGATATACGTCAGAGCGTTGGTTTGGCTAGCGGTTCAGGGATAAAGGGGATGTCCCACATTATTTCCATGACACACATGCAACAATGATGATTTGGAAATTTTATGCAAAACTAGTCATGCACGCACCCATGTGGACACTCAAGCATCAAGTTTTTATGGTCATGTGACACTAGGGCTCGGGATTCATTTTTCCTATTTAAGTCAACCCAGTGTTTCCAAAACATGTTCTTTTAATCAGTACTTAAAATGGTGCAAAAAGGGTTAAGAAATAGGAGAAAATAATGGCACATCAAAACCCCCCATACTTAGCCTTTTGCACTCCTGGGCAAAATGAAATAAAGAACAAAATCCAAGGATATCAAAGAGAGACAGACAAAACATTTACATATTTCTCAATGAACATCATGGAATGAAAGGAATGGGTAACATCTAACATGAAGAGATCCAAAGCGTTAAGACATTCATGAAAATCATCCAAGCAACCCAATCATGGCAAAATAGTAAATTTGCTCAATGATGAAAAGTGATAAAGCCTCACAAGATATACACTCTATCTCTCAAGTGTCTAGGCTACTGTTTACTCTCGAAGCACCCATGAAAACAAACACCACATAGACTTAGCAAGATTCTAAAATTGACAATCAACCCATAAACACAAGCACATGTGGATCAAAAGGTCTTTAAAGGTTGTAATGGGGCCAAGGAAAAGGTAGGGAACAAAATAAGGAATAAGTAGCTAAATCCCAAAGGAATAGAGGAGCAATGGGGAATAAGTTGAAATTAAGCACAAGTAGTAAACCCAAACCCTCTAATATCAACAAAATCAACCAAGGCTCCCAAATCAAGTCCTCATAACAAGACCTCATTTATTCAAGTTCACTTCTTTTCTTCTTTTTTTTTGAATAGTACGAATTTGCAGAAACTGATTTTTTTTTCTGATTTTTTTTTTTGATTGAGCAGTATGAAATTGAAGTTAAAGTAAGAACTAGGCAATATACAAATACATCAAGCATGGCCAAAATAAAACATTAAGCATGACCAAAAATTATATCTTCCAATGAAACATACCCCCCACCACACTTATTCCCAAAACAATTCCAAAGCTCCAAAATTCCTTAAGGGTAAGGTGATATCATGGTTTTTCACTTAAGGCTTGTAATGAGCTTCAAAACAAAGAAAGGGGAACATAGGCTCAAAGGAATTAATTCAAGGTAAGTCCATTTGGCTAGAAGTTTATAAGAACAAAATTGCCTAAATCATTTCCAAATATGCATGTGAATTAGGAAGCATCAACAAGAATCAAGCTAAGGCTATTGTGCAAGCAATCAATGGGGCAAAACACACCAAAAGATTATGATGATGGATGGCTCAAGTTCTCACATAGGTAAACTTATCACTTTCAAATTGAGCTTTCAAAACTATCATGACATGTAGAGGAAAAACAAGGATTTCAAATCACAAAATGTTAAGAGGGTGTCTGGTGGGCGTCATACCTGCAAACAAATAAATGGCGTCAGCAATCACCTGGGCCATGTGGACGCTCATCCATGTCAGGATGGCATACAACAACTAACACTTAGGCAGAGGGAGATCAGAGTTATGATCGCTAGACAAGACATTGCTGAGTAGCAGTGTCATCCACGTCTGGGTCAAAGTGGTCATGCTGGTGCGCATGATCCGCACCCGCCTCCCTGCAGCGGTCTGGGCAAAATCCTGCCCCGGTGTGCACAACAGCTAGGCAATGGCTTCATCACCGAACCCGTCAGCCTTGTTCCTCCTCTGGCTGAACTCACACTGCTGGCCTTCCTCCAAAACCAGCGGGTCACCCAGGAACTGGTTGAGGGCATCTGCGTCAAAGGGAATCCACTGACCCCTCACCCACGAACGCATGTCTCGAACTCCCTCCTCCATGGGCCAAGCATTAGCATAGAACTCTAGGACTATCTCAGGGTCAAACTTGGCCATGGGAGTCACCAGCGGTGTCCAACGTCTGCGAGCTATCTCCTCATGAAAGTCCATATACTCATCCTCCCTGAGATGGACACGCCTCTCCCTGTGGAACGACCATCCCCTAATGGCCTCGAAGCGCTGCTGGTGCTCGGCACTTCGGAAACGATGACTATCAAACTCTGGGGCGGTACTGGACCCTTCTCCTATGGCGTCTCTTCTAGACCTCTTCGTGGAGAGTTTCTTCGGAGCCATTTCCTGCAAAAACGTTTGGAAAGTTAGTTCAAGAAAACTTAATCAAAACAAAAGCCAGATCAAGCCAAATAGCGTACCCTTTTTCCGATAAAGCATGAATATCCACACAAATTTTGAAAGGAATGCTTACGCGTTAATGCATTTATACCTATCTTTCCCCTGATGAATGACATCCTATAAGATGCACCTACTTTCGTTTTTGTAAAGAAATTCCTTACGCTATATGTCAAACTATCCATACATATTTTCCAAGGCATTTGCTACCTACCTACCCCATTTTTGCTATATGTTCACATTTCATTCGCATACATGTGCATACATTTGAGAGGCAACTTGATGCTATTTATGTTCACATGTAAGAAACAATTTCATGTTGCACATTCATTAGAAAAGAAATTTTTGTACTACTCATTCACATTTTGAGAGGCAATTTCATGCCAAATGTTCCTATTTTGAGAAGCATTTTTGGGCCATATTTAACACATATGGACATTTGCAAAGCATTCGACTACCTACTCAGCATACACATGTACATGGTTAACGACATTTTCACACCATCGAGGTACAAAGAAAACATGGTGCAGCCCAAACCAAGTGCTGGCCTTAAGGGGAAACCTCATCATCATGCTCTCACTTTCATGCCTTCTTGCATTTCAAAAACTAAAGGCTTGGGCCCCTAGGCCTAAGTCATGTTTTGGCATTTATCCTAACTTTCGCAAGCTGTCCGCATCCCCAAAATGGTAATCATACATGCACAAACCCAATCTAAAAAGCCATATTCATAAACTTAGGTGAAAACACCATTGAGGCATTTCACCGAGCACTTGGTGGGCGCACTTTTGGGTACCAACAACAAGGGAATGGGGGCAATGTGGCTTGCCCCATCATTTCAGAACACAACCTAGGCCTAAGGCCATACCCTACAACCCCCCAATTCAATGAATCAAAGCATAAATTTGCCCCAAATTGTCTCATGAAATTGGTCAAATCATGTATAATTTAAAGCGTAAATGGCATCCATGGAAAGCTAGAAACCAAAGGATAGTGCACTTACTTGTACGGAATGGTGAGGACACTAAAATGGAAGCAAGAAAGCACTCAATGGTGGCCTAGGGTCAGAAAAAACCAGCAATCCCGTGAGTGCAGCCTTCTTGAGTGAGGGGGAGAAGTTTCTTGGGGAAAACTGCACTCCCCCTCTCTTTTTTTAAACCATTTCGTGCAGGGGGTGCTCGCCCAGTCGAGCTAACCCTGCATTTTTTTTATAAAAAAACACAGGTATGCGTCCTCTATATATGGGTCGGCGTTCGCTTACTCGAACCCCCTTAGGGTAAATTAGGCATCCGACCATCACCTTAAAGACACAACAGTAACAATACCTAGGAATTTAAAGGATACTAGGCTGCCACCCAGCAGTGCTTCTCGCTTGTCCGGAGCTGGACATGGGACGACGATCCGTCGATCATGGGCCTAGCCTCTACTCGCGTCCATACCTAAGTACCTGAAAGCAGGAAATGACATTGCACAGCAAATCGTGGCCGCATTACCGCTTACCTCGATTCGTCTCTGTCTTTGGATTTGGCTCGGCGTTTGACTATTGCCTAAAATGACCCTGCCCCTGGCACAAGATAACAAATATGCATGTGTATGCGTATGCATGAATGTTTTCAAATGCAATAATCTTTCAGCAAAAAGCTTGTCGGGTTCAGTTTCAATTATGCGCTTGGGGTATCCCACGGACTGAGCGAAAAGGCTCAGGTTATCAAATACTGCATGTGTTTTAAATCACAAAGCGAGGATCGGAACCTTAACCCTACGTTCCTTTTTCTTTTAAAAAAAAAAAGACTGTGATGAGAGATATTACAGAGGACAGGAATCCCTGGGGGAAACCAAGAAGAACACACAAAAAAAAAACATGTTGCGACTTCCTCAATTGCCCCAGATCTTAAGCGTAGTATCGCTTGACAACATCGGAGTTCATGGGTGAAGGTAGCTCCTCGCCATCCATGTTGGCGAGTACCAGGGCCCCTCTGGAGAAAGCCCTTTTTACAACGAAAGGCCCTTCGTAGTTCGGGGCCCACTTTCCTCTGTTGTCTTTCAGAGCTTGGGAGACTTTCTTCAGCACCAAGTCCCCTTCGCTAAACCTGCACGTGCGTACCTTCTTGTCAAAAGTGTTCTTCACTCATTTATGATATAAACGCACGTGCGTACCATTTTATCTCCCTGTTTGAAATCTCAGCCTGCCCATTAGTTTGGGGGTGGTATGGTGTGGAAATTGTGTGCACGACCCCATACTTTTTGAGTAAGGCATACATGGATCTGTTACAAAAATGGGTGCCTTGATCACTAACGATGGCTCTAGGGACTCCAAACCTGCAAAACAGATTAGATCTAACAAAATCCACAACAACCTTAGCATCGTTAGTTCTAGTGGGTTTGGCTTCCACCCATTTTGAAATATAATCAACAGCATGGAGAATATAAACAAAACCAAAAGAGACAGGGAAAGGCCCTATAAAATCTATACCCCAGACATCAAAAACCTCACAGAATAACATGGGTTGTTGAGGCATTTGCTGTCTCCATGAAGGTGAGATGCCTGCTCTCTGAAAAGGCTCACAAGTGCTACAGATTCTCCATGCATCCTTGAAGATGGTGGGCCAATAGAAACCACAGTCAAGCACCTTGCGAGATGTCCTCTGGATGCGAAAGAATGACAAAATTGCAGGACCGAGTCAATCTCGTGGTCTGGAATGCATCTCCTAATAACCTGGTCACTACACAACTTCCACAAACAGAGGTCATCCCAAATATAATGCTTAGCATCACTCTTAATTTTATCATTTTGAGCTTTAGATTCTAAGGGAGGAAAAACAGAAGCAACCAAATAATTCACAATATTAGCAAACCAAGGAGTGGGGAAGGAATCAGAAATACTATACAGAATGTACAAATGGTCATCCAGAAAATCATCCCGAATGGGTGAGTCCTCAGACGCATGCTTAATCCTACTCAGATGGTCAGCCATGAGGTTCTGTGCACCGCTCCGATCATGGATCTCCAAATCAAACTCTTGGAGCCAACGCATCCACCTGATCAATCTAGGCTTTGATTCAGCCTTCTTCAACAGGTACTTTAGAGCTGCATGGTCAGTATAAACAATAACACGAGTACCAAGTAAATATGAACGAAATTTCTCAAGAGCAAAAACTATCACTAATAACTCTTTCTCTGTGGTAGTGTAATTTTCTTGAGCAGCATCCAAAGTTCTGGAAGCGTAGTAGATCATTCGAGGCAACTTATCAATCTTTTGAGCATGGACAACCCCCAATGCGTAATTGGATGCATCGCACATTAGCTCAAATGGGGTTGTCCAATCAGGTGCCTGAATGATAGGGGTGGAGGTTACCGCACGCTTGAGGCAATCAAAAGCCTCTTTGCATCGGTCATCAAAATCAAAGTCCACCTCCTTGATAAAGTGCCTATAAAACCTCTATCTACGAACCTCTCGCACGCAAGAGGGGTAAGGTAATTGTGAAATAACATCTATTTTTGCAGGGTCTACCTCTATGCCCCTATTCGAAATTATATGCCCTAAAACTATACCTTGTTCTAGCATGAAGTGACATTTTTCAAAATTCAGCACAAGGTTAGTTTCAATGCATCTATTAAGAACTCTATCCAGACTATCCAAACATGCATCAAAAGAGGATCCATAAATAGTAAAATCATCCATAAACACCTCTATGCAAGTCTCTAAAAAATCGCTCAAAATACTAAGCATGCACCGCTGGAAGGTACCAGGGGCGCTGCATAAGCCAAAGGGCATCCTCCTATAGGCAAAAGTGCCAAAGGGACAGGAGAATGTGGTCTTTTCTTGATCCTCAGGAGCAATATGAATTTGTAAATAACCAGAAAAACCATCAAGAAAATAGTAATGAGACTTACCTGCCAAGTGCTCAAGCATTCGATCAATGAAAGGCAGGGGAAAATGATCTTTTTTGGTTACCTGGTTCAGCCTCCTATAATCAATGCAGACTCGCCAGCTGTTTTGCACTCTTGTGGGGATAAGCTCATCCTTTTCATTCTTAATCACTGTGAGGCCTGTCTTCTTAGGGACCACTTGGACTGGACTCACCCACTGGCTGTCAGAAATGGGGTAGATGATTCCAGCTTGCAAGAGCTTGGTCACTTCCTTTTTCACCACATCTAGAATGATGTGGTTGAGTCGCCACTACGGCTGCCTCACTGGATTAGCTCCATCCTCTAAAAGTATCCTATGCATGCAAGTAGATGGGCTAATACCAGGAATATCAACTAGTCCAGCCAATGGCCTTCTTGTGCTTCTAGAGCACTAGCAACAACTTCTCCTCTTGCTCAGCATCAAGGGAGGCAGAGATGATCACCAAAAAATTTTCCTTGTCCTCCAAGTAAGCATATTTGAGGGTTGCTGGTAAGGGCTTCAACTCTGGTGTGGGTGGTGGCTGAACAATGGGAGGAACCAGGGTAGGAGAAGAAGAAGGTTCCTTAGCCTATATCTCATAAAGCAAGTAAGTATATGTACTTCCTGCAACATGGTTAGTGCATTCTGACTCAAAAAAATCAACATCAAAAGGTACAACACCCAGAAAATCAGAACCAGACTCAAATTCAAATTCACTCTCAGCATAAAAATCAGATACAGGATCAGATTCAAACTCAGATTCAGATTCAATGCATAAGGAGTGACAGGTATGTAGATCAGATAAAAATGGATGTTTCCTACCATGAAGAACAGAATCAAAATCAAACATATAATCATCAATAATCTGATCAATTATCTCAGCACAAAAAATAGAATGATCCTTAGATGGATGTTTCATGGCATCAAGAATGTTAAAATGAACAACAATATCACCAAATTTCATAGACAATGTGCCAGCATAAACATCTATCTTGGTTCGGGCTGTTTTCATAAATGGCCTGCCTAAAATAATTGGAACTGAACCATGGGAAAATCCCTCTTCCATATTAAGAACATAAAAATCAACAGGAAAAATAAGTTCACCAACCTGAACCAGCACATCCTCTATGAAACCTGCGGGGTAGGCAACACTTATATTTGCCAAATGAATCACCACATCTGTAGATTGCAAAGGTCCAAGAGATAAAGAATTGAAAATTGACAGAGGCATGACACTAACTGATGCTCCTATATCTAGCATGGCATTCTCAAATTTACTGTTCCCAATAATGCAAGGTATACAGAAGGTACCTGGGTCCTTACATTTCTCAAGAATGTGAGGAACAGATTTACCTATCAATGCTGGCACGTTTCTGCCCATGCTAATCCTTTCATTGCCCTTGAGCTTCCTTTTGTGGGTGCACAGCTCCTTTAGAAACTTGGCATATCTTGGAATCTGCTTGATGGCATCTAGCAAAGGTATGTTGACCTCTACTTTCCTGAAGGTCTCCAAGATCTCCTTTTCCGTTTCTTCCATCTTTTTGTTTGGAATTTCTCTAGGTGGGAATGGAAAAGGGATAGGAGGCTGTTGTAAGTCAGAATTACTAGAAGAAGGTCCACCTGCATGAAAATTTTTGTTAGGAAGCTTTCTCTTTTGTGCAACTATCTCATCCTCTTTTTCAGGTGTAGAATGAAGCTTGACAGGTTCAGGTGCAGGTGTTGCTACTGGTGGAGGCACTTGAATTTGGTTGCCAGACCTCAAGGTGATGGCACTCACATTTTTTGGATTTTGTATAGTCTGTGAAGGCAATTTGTCAGAATTTAGGGACTGAGCTTGGTTCAACTGAGTAGCCATCTACCCCATCTGATTTTTCAGACTCTGAATGGAGGCTCTTGTCCCTTGTTGAAATTGCATATTCTGGATGGTCATTTGCCTCACTAACTCTTCTAAGGAAGGTTGAGGAGGAGCCTCAGTTGCTTGTTGTCTTTGTTGTTGTTGTTGTTGTTGCTGTATTGGAGGAGGAATATATGGCTTGCTTGGACCAGCAGCATTCTGGAAAGGAGGGACAGACTGTTGTTGTTATGGAGGACTTGTCCATCTCAGATTTGGATGATTCCTTCAACCTAGATTGTATCTATTGCATGAAAGGTCATAATTATTCTGCTGTTGTTGGTTTTGCTGCTGAGGAGGTCTATTATAAATGTTTGCAACATAAGCTTTAGGTTGCTCATTGACTCCAGATTGCTACAAAGAAGGACATATATCTGTATGGTGATCTACAAAAGAACATAGACCATAGACTCTTACAACAGGTGTAGATTTCTGATTCATGACAAGCTGAGTTACTAGGTTGACCAAGGCATCAAGTTTTCCTTCAAGCTTTTTATTTTCAGTAGATGAAGATGAATAGCATCATTTCTTGCAATGAATTGTTGGGTGTTGGAAGCCATCTTCTCAATCAAATTCCTAGCCTCAGCAGGGGTCATATTTCCAAGAGCTTCACCACTGGCAGCATCAATCATACTCCTCTCAATGTTGCTAAGTCCCTCATAGAAATATTGAAGAAGGAGTTGCTCAGAAATCAGGTGGTGAGGACAGCTTGCACACAATTTGTTGAATCATTCCTAGTACTCATACAAGCTTTCACCACTAAGTTGCATGATCTGGGAGCAAGGTAGTAGAACCAATCTTTTGCCACTCCCTCTAGAGAATGAGGAAAAGCCTTTAGAAAGATATGATCTTCCTTGACATCAGGGGGATTCATGGTGGAACAAACAATATGGAACTCCTTAAGATGCTTATGAGGATCTTCACCTGCAAGACCATGAAACTTGGGCAGCAAATGTACTAGTCCAGTCTTGAGAACATATGGAACACCCTTATCAGGATATTGAATGCACAAGTTTTCATAAGTGAAATCAGGTGCAGCCGTCTCCCTAAGAGTCCTCTCACGAGGTAGAGGTTGGGCCATGTTCTCAGTATGAAAAGTAGTAGTGGAATGCTCAAAATCAGAATATTCAAAATTACCCTCAACAGAATGCTCAAAATGCTCAAAATGCACAGAATGACCAGGATGCACACTATGCCTAACTAATCTATGAAATGTTCTATCTATTTCAGGATCAAAGGGTTGTAAATCACATGGATTGCCCCTAGTCATGCACTATATGCAACAAATAATGTGTTTCTCAACAAGCACCTAACAAGGGGGTAAAACTACAGCTATACTCAAATGATACCAAATTGAGCTGAAATTTTGTGAGGAACAACCTAAAATCATGAAAAGATAGCACAAAAAATTTCAAACAAAAATTCAAAGTCTAACTATGAAAACTATCTAAGCAAAGTTTAGAAAAATAGGACAATAATACTTGAAAAATAAAAAAAAAAAAAACTTAGTAAACGACTGATTTTTGGAGTTTGGGAGACCCCAACCGGCTAAAGCGGGTTGTGTGGCATCCCTAAATTAATGACTGGTTTAATAGTAATAATTTAAATAACAAAAACCATGGTAAATTAAATTTTTTTTTCTTTTTTTTCTTTTACATTTCTTTCTCTTTTCACCATAACTAGGTTTAGAAGGAAAATCCTCACTATAGAGTCCTGAATGGCCAGTTCACAACTCTATTCGGAGTCATTTCTTTCTTACCGCTCATAATCTCTAAACTATTTTGTTGTTTCAAAAGGAAGAATGTACCAGCCATTACTTTAGGTCGTCACGTGAAAATAAAAGAATAAAATACGGTCGATAAACTCTTTTACAAATAAAGTTGCTAATGCTTTCTTTTCAAATAACAAGATCGATCATAAATGCATTCATCATTTAAAGCTGTCCAAAATATGGGAGTTTTACAAAATACATAGTGTCATCCAGAGCAAAGGTGTCCACAGTGGTGGCTTCAGCCACATGTATACAATCATCAAATTCCTATACATCAGGTCTACCCATACAAAAACAAAAGAGTAAACCTAACAGTCAGTCCTAGATACACCCACCCTCAAAAGTATACAAAACTAATCCAAAGAGTTGTCCACTAGGATGAAGAGCCTCCGCTGATCGCCATCTCCCCCGGGCCACTATCCTCCGTAGAGTCTGCCTCAGATGCCGACATGACTCCTTCGGGAGAATCCACCTCAAGAAGTGGACCCTCATCACCCTCTAGAAAGTCAAGGGCATCCACAGCAGGCTCAGGAGGTAGCTCCTCCAGATCCTCCTCAGGGTCTTCCTCGGATGACGTTACCTCGATCACTTGGACGGGCTCCACTAGACGATATGGTGTCGGCGTGGGTAGTATCCACTCCACCGTGCGTTGAAGCGTCCGTGCAGGTTCATGTGGATGCACCAAAGAAGTAGCCATGAATCGAATGATGCCCCGAAATTGGCACCTCGTGTTGCCTTTGAGGGTCTCCCAAGCTCCCTCTAGGCACTCCATCTCCACTCGATCATGGATTAGCTGTGCCGCCATCACGATCTACAAGAAGGAAAAGAAAGGGGTAGACTCTTTCACAAGAATCTAACTATGCCGCAACACAATGCGTCTCATAACCACTGCATGCAATTAAAAGGGGTATCTTAAGGCTTTTCATCTCTGGTAATCGATTACAGAGACTTGGTAATCGATTACCAGAGGCTAAACTCGAAATACACAGCTTCAGAACATGAAATCTGCAAAAATGCACTGCGTAATCGATTACACATACCTGGTAATCGATTACCAGTGACCCATTCCTCTGTGTAATCGATTACACAAACTGGTAATCGATTACCAGAGGCCTCCACAACCTGCTGCCTTCATTTTCAAGCCTGGTAATCGATTACACCCCTTTGGTAATCGATTACCAGAGACCATCTTAGCCTCCTATCTTCATTTTTAAGCCTTGTAATCGATTACCCACCCTTGGTAATCGATTACCAGAGGCCAAATCTCACATATCAATCAAAGTTCACAGCTGGCCAGCCACCACAAGCCTCCTTGCTTTGTGGTCTTTGTTCCTTTTATCTGTTGACTGCCAGGAGCTCGCCTGTTTAGGTACATCACAGGTTCTCACTGACCGACCATGCCCGGGTTGGGTCGGGATTGGTCAAGCTTGGTTTTGGGCAATAGCACCCCACCTGACGTCCCCAAGGTCTCCTGACCCCTGCGACATATCTCCCGGTACCACTCTGTGGTCAACGAATAAAAGCAGGAAGTTTCACCCTTCTACACTTCCTCATCTCAAGCTTGTAGGATTATGGGGTACCCATCACATGTGGTACTAGGTGGCGGTCGGCCGATGGTGCACAACAAGTTTTCCACATTCACAAAGCGCGCATAAACCCACCATCCCCTGTTGCCCACCTCCAACTGAGCTCACGTACTCCCACGTAGCCCATATCCTCGTTTCTCTCAACATCGGGTCCCCATCAATCCTGCCAAGCTTTCCCAACATCCAAGTAATACAACATTCAAACAGCACAAATTATCACAGCCAAGCAAAACAGGGCAAAGGCAGAAAACTCTGCCCAAAACACCAACCAAAATCACAGCTTTTCTCACTTAAAGACCCCAGTAACAATTCCTTCGTTCCAATTCGTTAACCGTTGGATCGACTCCAAAATTTTACTGGAAGTCTCTAGTACATAAGCCTACATTTTGACCGTTGGGATCTACTAGGAAACACCCAGAACTCATCCTGCACTGCTCTTTCCACAACCAGCAAATGCATAGCATTTTTCTGCACTTGTGCAAAATTCTGCTGCACAATTTCACAGCAAAAATCTGCACAAAGTGCAGATTTCGAAAACCACACTTCCCCTCATCCAATCTTGCCCAAATCAAATCCTACAAGTCCCAAATCATGTATCAATCATGTCTAAACCAAAGTCAAGCTTCAAACCCCAGCAACACAAAATCTAGGTGTCCAAAACCCCTCAATTTAATGGATTTTCTAGGCTTGAGAAGTCAAATTGAGAATGGGACAAATTTGAAGCAAACTCTCACCTCACACAAGTCTATAACATCAATTTAAACTTGTTTAAACTGGATTTACGCTTAAAATCTCACCGAATCAAAATTTGACTCTTCAACACCCAATTTACCCTAGAAATGGCTCTTTGTTCACTTTGGTCATTTGTTTTTCTCTCTAGCACAGCCTAACCTTTCTCATAAGTCCTAAATGGCATTTCAAGCTAAGATTAACTCACTCTCACCTCTAAATACTACCAATTCCAGATTTGGCCTTCCAGCCCTCAAAAATTCACTCTTTTTCCACTCATAACACCACATTCTCACTTTCTAACCCTAGGTTAATTCTATCCTTCATCTCTAACAGTTTTCCATAAGCAATTTCAGCACATAAACATCACAAGCATCATCATAAAAACCCTAAAACAGAATGGGTATGTTTAACTCATTCAAACATGGCAAGTTCAACATGCTTTCCACAAATGTCTTCACAAATAACTATCATGAAGCAGAAAACTAGCAAAACTACCCATCATATCTCCCAAAGCCCCATACCCACGAAAATCAAGAGAGAAAAAAGTCCACCCAAACCTGAAATTTCGAAGTCCCACACGTAGAGACGCGCTTCATGACTCCGAAAATGTCCTCCTTTCGCGATTTGGAGCAAAAATGATGGCCAAAGGTTGGAGCTTTGTTTGGAGCTTCAATGGAGAATGAAGAAGAAGAGAAGGGCAACGTGAGGGAGAGAGGAAAAGGCTTCTGAAATTGTGGGGCTGAGTGAGGAGAGAGAATATAGCTTTTTGGTTTTAAAAAAAAGCTTTTTCCTCTTTTCTTATTACTTTATTATAAACTATGCCACATGTCTCCATTTGAGTGGAGCAAAAAGGGCCCACTTTCCCTTTTGATTGTGACCCATACTCAGCCACAAAAGTGAGAAAAATCTGACCTTTGAAACGCTAAAATCCTGCCTCGGTTTGCGTGTCATTTCTCTGGTTCCAGTTCCTCGCATTTCTCTGCGTCCGTCGGGGCCAGTTTTTGAAAGTAGGCAATATATATCAAAACGCTCAGAATAAGACCCCGAGTGTGGTTCAGAGGTTGGTTTCGTTAAATTCTAAGTCGCACGCAAAACGATGATTTTTAAACTAATTAATTAAGAATTAACCCATAACCTCCCAGTTATGGATTTCTCTTCCTTAATTAGCCTAACCCGCGTATCTTGCCCCCACTACTCCTATTTCTACCAAGAACATATATGCATATACACTAAATAATACTTATATATATATAATCATTCAAAATACATCGTTTCCAAAAATTCCGGGTAGAAATTTCCAGGATGTCACAGGTTGTCAAAGTATGGGAAAATTTTTTTCTACCCCAAATGCATATATAATAATAGTCATTTTGATACCCGGAGTAAAAGTTATGGTCGTTTTAAGTTTTGCTAAAAACAAGTTTCCAAAATTTCTGTCTCTCTCAAATATTGCCACACCAAGTGCTCCTGATATTTTTCACACAAAATATGAATCAAAAGAAGCTAGCACACAAAAAATCAGCCAAAAATAACAACTCTAACTATCAAAACAAAAATCACTAATTAAATTACAAAATCAGTCGCTAATCACTATTCATCACTATTTACAGCAAAACACAAAGTTGAATCAGTCGCTAAAAATAGTCGCCAAAAACAGTTGCTAAACAGGGGACGCAACTGAAATATAAAACAAAACGTTACACAAAACAAGACAACTAAACACTTTTATGAACCTTTGGCCTACTTCTCCCTGGCAACGGCGCCAAATTTGATTGAGGTCGTACCCGAAACAAATAAACATTAAAAATGCAGTATCCAGGAAGTGATCCTAGGTCGTCTCCCAACGAGCAATGGTCAACCAAACGTTCATAACAAATAGTAATAAAGCAGTAACGAATTGGGGGGGGGGGGTTGTTTGTTTCTGTAATTTAAACAACAAGCAAATTTTAATTAGAAAATAACATAATTAAAACATGTTGTTTCCCCTTGATTCACAAGCAAGTCTCTTATCCTAGGTTACGAGGATTTATCCCTAACCAGTTCAACCACTTAATCCAACAATAAATTAAATTACTAAGCGAAAATTAACATAAGGCTGTCATTATGTGATTAAGCAACACATACACCAATTAATCATGAACGAAACTGATCATTAAGCAAGAACGTAAATTAAGCGTAGAGACAATTAATCAAGCACTAAGCATGCATGGATTAATAACAACAAATACAGAGTAACTGGTGAAGAGGAAAAAATTGATCATAATTCAATAGTAATAGCAAAACCTCAAAGAGAGTTGTGCTTGATCCTCAAGAGAAAACAACGCTAGAGACTTAGCCTTCCATTAATCAGCAGAAAACGAAATTGTAGATTGAAGCAGAAACGAAATTGCAGAAAATGAATTTTATTCTATGTGAACAGTGTGCATGAACAGTAAAAACTGGAATTCTAAAATCCTAGAATTATTCTCCTATTCGAAAAAACTCGTAAACTAAAACCTTGGTGCTGTTATATAGGTCCTCAGCCCCAAAGCTCACAAATCTGCTTTAAGTTCAAGCCCATAAATAAAATAAAATCTGGACAAGATAAGATAAGATTGGATGAAATAAAATCTGGATAAGATAAGATAAGATTGGATGAAATAAAATCTAGATGAAATAAGATCTGGATAAGATTTGATAAAATAAAATTGTCTGCTCTCTTTAAGTCCAAGCCCAATTGCTTATAATTCTCCTGAAATTAAATTAAAAACACAAAATTAGTCTAGTAGGTCCAAATGATAAAAGTGCATAATTAATTTGACAATTAAGGCTAATCAGTAATTAAAATGGTGACAAAAAGGGTTAAGAAATAGGAGAAAATAATGATACATCAGTAGTACCTACAATTTGCAATGTGTAAAAGTAAAAGTCATTAACTTACAATCCCCAAATTGTAGGTAAAAGCCATTAACTTCTATACTTGCAGCCCCCAACTGTGCATAATCATCATGGATCAATAGGTCTTCTTAAGGTTGGGCCTGGTTTTGAAGAAAATCTTGGTTTTTCTGGATATTCAAACATACCTTGAGAACAAGAGAGCAGACATAAAAATCTAGCTAGTAACTAAAATGAACGATCAATTCCTATCCCTTTTCATTTCTACCAAGTTATCACTTCTATTCAAATATTTACAACAACCCTGTACTCAGACATTTATCTATTTTGTTCTTTTCTTTTCTGATAAACACTTAATTTTCTTTAATACCCATAAAAACAAAGTATTCACATCACATTAGCCACCAAATGATAGAGATCCCCATCAAAAACACCCTTGCTCTCCTAACCTAAGGTAAGGTAGGAAACTTTTAACCTAGGTTAGTGTCAAAAAAATATCAAGTGTTTGGCTCAAAGGGCTTGCCAATGGAAAAAATAATATATATTGGGATAGTTGTTTGGCCAGTGGCTTAAATTGTAAAGAAAGAAAGAATGCCTTGATCATATCCATGAATCATATGTTATGACAATAAGAAATTCATGCAAAATCAACAATAGAATATATCAATGAGGACACTCAATGTAAAATTTGTGGTTGCACACAGTTACTAAAGCTTAAGGCCTGCTTTCATATTCAAATCAAATCAGTGTTTCAAAAGTTGTTCTTTTATCAAGTCCATGCAAAAATATCTGAGTTCATTTGGTTTTTGGGAAAGTCCTTCATTGTTTTTCATTCTCAAATGTTTTCAAAAGAAATCCTTTTGTTGTCTTCTGATCCAAAAATAAGTTTCAAAAATACTAGTTGTTGATTTTTTCCAAAGGATGTTACATTCAAGAAAAAAAAAATTTAAGTCCCAAAAAGAGTTATAATCTATAACTATACTAATAGAATATAAAAGCACGCACAAATTAGTCAAAATAAACTCGTGTAAGTTTTTCAAAAAATTCAAAACAAGTTCAAATCATGGTTGAAGAGCTCAATCTCCTTGACGATCATGGTTGAGGAGCTCAGTCTCATCCAATGAAATAATCAACAGGATCTGTCATGTCTTCATCCTCCTCCTGAAAAATATGTATGTCCCCAAGCCATGCAATGATAGCTCTAACAGAACATATTAGAAATTAAAAAACATAATTCATGAATAAAGACTCAAAACTAAAGTTCAAAAATATAAAACATAAGATTAAAGTAACATAAATTAAGACAAAATATAAAACACCGGGTTGCCTCCCAGGAGCGCTTCTTTAATGTCTTTTAAGTTGGACGTCATTGTTGTGGTTGAGGCTTCACTATTTCATCATCCATAATTCTTTTCTTCTTCATAAGCAAATCCTTCATGAATTTAGCATATGTTGGCATCTACTCTAATGCCTCAGAAAAAGGAATGTTATTATGCAGGTGTTTAAAAATATCTATAAAACGCTTGTACTGCCTTTCTTTATCTTTCTTTGACGGAGCATGCAGATAAGGAAGATGCTCAATTGGTGGATGGTTTACTATAGTTGTACCTTTATTAGTGGTTTGTTCATTTGATTTCTTCTTCTCTTCTTCACTTACCACTTTTTCTTCCACTTTTTCACTAGTCACCACTTCATCATTTTTCTTGTTTTCTTCTTTAGCTCCTTCTTTATTCTTTTTCTCATAATTATTCTTCAAACCAACCATAGTCCCCCACCTTGTTGTAACTAAATTACAATGTTCCCTTGGGTTGACCTATGTGGTGGCTGAGAAAGATCCACTTCCATGTACAGATAGCTGTTTAGCCAGTTGTCCAACTTGAACTTCTAGATTTTTAATAGAAACATAAGTGTTCTTTTAGTTTGCGATGGATACCTGCATAAGTTGTGTTAAAGTATCTTCCATCTTTGACATTCTATCCAGCTAAGTTTGTTGTTGTTGTGGACCTTTATTTAAAAAACCTCCATAAGAGTTGTTAGAAGGACCTACAAAGGAAGTGTTAGTGAGACCAGAATTTTGTGGTCTCTAGCCATAAGGCTAATTTAAACCCGAGCCACCTCTATATCCTTGGTAGCTTCCTTGAAAGTTTTATTAAGGTATGGCTTGGTTCTGCAGATAATGGGCCTCCTCTTCTTGTTGTCCATCACTAGGCGTTGAACAGTGGCTATTTTGATGGTCACCACCACAGAAATCACATCTCAAAATTTGTTGAACTTGGTGAGCTTGATGTGTTTTCTATAGTCCACCTTGGTGATACTACTAAGGAAGTTGGCCTATCTACTTTGTAAGGCCTCAATTTGTTGCGTCAAGAGTTTGTTTTGAGCTAGAATTGCACTATGAGTGTCCAGCTTCATTATACCTTTTCTATGAGTCGGAGCTCTATCATGATGACTTTGATAATCACTAGCTGCTATGGAGTCAATGATTACAATAGCTTCCTTCGGGCTTTTGGACATCATAGTGCCTCCAACTAAGGCATCAAGGATCATCTTGGTTTAAGGTTTCAAACCACTATTGAAGATATATAGTTGTGCAGCATCATCAAAGTTATGGTTCGGGCACCTCAGCAACAAAGCTTTGAATCTCTCCCATGTCTCACAGAGAGGTTCTTTAGATCCTTGGGAGAAAGTCGCGATGGCGGATTTTGTACTAATAAATTTTGAAGGAGGAAAGAACCTCGCAATGAATTTCTCCACCACCTCCTCCCAAGTGTTGAGGCTTTTATTTGGATGTGATTGGAGCCATGTTTTTGCCTTACATGCTAGTGAAAATGCAAAAGCTCTAAGGTAGACAACTTTGGCATCTTCATCAGAAGCTCCCATAGAATTGCATTGTTCCATGAAGGTAGACAAATGCATGTATGGATCCTCATGTCTTCATGATCCATTCCAGCAAATGGATGTGAGCCTATTAGACTGATGCAATCCTACCCCCCAAGGGCATTGGATAGAAGACTCCAATAAGATTGGACCAAAGATGCAAGAGAAAGCCCTAGGGTTCTCATGAGCCTTAGGGTAGATTTCGAGCCCATGGGCTAAGTATGAGCCCACTTATCTTTGTACATATCATATTAAGGTTTCATTAATTTTGGGCCTTGTATTTAGGGCTCCATAATGTAGGTAGGGTACCCTAGAAATATAGGATTTTTCAGCCCTTGTACTGTAGGACACCTAGACTAGTTTTTGTATTAGGAGTAGTTTTGTAATTTCACATGCACTAAGTGAATATTTAAAGTGTGTGGTTAGAAATAAATTTAATTGAATTGGTAGAAGCCCAATGCAATTAAATTTTAGAGGGGGAGGTGAGCATTTGCTTACTACACCCCATTGTCACATCATATGGTCATACTTTGTGCATGTCCTTCATGTTTTACATGCCTCATGACACCTAAGCACACTTAGGGAGAATCTTGGAATTGATCTTGGATTAGTGGGCTGAACCATAACTAAAATTCACTAATCATAATTAGTGAAATTTTGGCTCCAAAGTTTGGCTCCACAAATTCAAGTGAAATTTGAATTAAAATTCAAATTTCCCTCCAATTTTGTGTGACACTTAGGCTATAAATAGAGGTCATGTGTGTGCATTTTTTTCGACTTTGATCATTTGAAAATTAAACTTCAGATTTCAAAGCTCTTTTAGAGCACAAAATTTCGTGCTCTTCTCTTCCTCTCCCTTCATTCATCTCCTTCTTCCTCCAAGCTCTTATCCATGGCTTCCTATGGTGGTGAGCTTCTTCTAGACTCATCTTCTCATTGAAGTGGCGTCTCCTCTCTCTCTTCCTTCTCCATTCTGCTGACATTCATCTTTCAAGAAGCAAAGGAATCAATTGATGAAGAAGATCCTAGGCCTACAAGCTCCAATGGAGCTTACATCATGTGGTATCAAGAGCATCTTCATCTAGGTGATGTTCTTTTGCTTAATCTATCTTTTTGTTCGGTGAATTCCCTTTAATTCTTTGTTCTTCATCTTATTCTCCATGTATATCCTCCATTGTCTTGTGGTTTGTTGTTGTTTAGAGTAGATTTAAAAACAAATAAACCGATTAAATCTTAGATCTACACTTGTTCTTGCATTTCTATGGTTCAAATTTTGCAGATTTACTCTTGAATCATTTTTTTGTGTTGATTTTAGGTTCTATCATTTTTCATTCATAATATTCTTGTGCTGAACCTTAGATCTAACTTTTCTTCCAAAATATTGATTAGAAAAAAAACACAAAAATCTGGACAACTTGAACATACGAACTTGTATAAATTACTGGGAATTAGTCACTACGTTTTTTGAGATGAAATTTTTACTTAATTTTCTAGACATCTGGACCAAAATTATGAAAAAAGAACCAAGTTATTTGGATTAAAGGAAAAAATAAGAAAAATCACAGAACTTGGCATAAAAATCGGTGGCCAGGAAAAGAAAGAAAAAAGTGAAAGGGAAGTGTGCTTGTTGTTTTGGCTCAAAATTTGTTCTATAATTGGTGACTATTTCATACCAATCCTAGTTCTGAAATTTCAATTGAAAATTATTGTGAAAACAAGTGTCAAAACTAGAGGTTTCTTCAGTCTTTTTTTTTGTTTTTCTACTCTACTCTAGAGCCATTCTAGGTTTCTCTTTGGGTCCTAGCCTGCTTTTGTGTGCTTTTCATTGCTTTAATTGTTGAATAATCCTTGAAAATTTTTCTTGTTAAAACTCTATTGGTTTAGCCACCACAATTGAGTGAAACACTAAAGAGAGAATAGCCACCACAATTGAGGACTTTCTTTTTGTAATTGGCAATTTGCTTTGCTTTCAAATTTTGTAACAAAAAGGCCTTTCATTGGAAGTAAGTTGGGAGCCTCCAATAGGTCACCCTACTTCCATTTTTGTGTAATAATTTTAGGCAATTTTCTCTTAGGATAGTGAGTGTTTTGTTGGGAACTTTAAAGGAGGTCATCCATGTAGAAGCAAGCTTCATTGCTTCATGATGATGAATCAAGATTGATTCAAGGTGTTTTAATGATGACAAAAAGCCCAAGAGAATGATTTCAAGATTGAGTCAAGAATGAATCAAGATTGTGTCTCCCTTCTCCCTTTTCAAAGAATTCAAAACGACACAGTCTGAGAATTCTTTTGATTCTTCCCTTTCCCTTAAACAAAAGATTTCAAAGGACTAATTGTCTAAGATATCTTTTGTTTCCCCATTCACAAAGTTTCAAAGGACTAACTGCCTGAGAACTTTGTCTTAACACATTGGAGGATACATCCTTTGTGGTACAAGTAGAGGGTACTTCTACTTGGGTTGTTGTGACTGAGAACAAGAGAGGGTACATCTCTTGTGGATCAGTTCTAGTGGAGGGTACATCCACTAGGTTGTTCAAAGAGAACAAGGGAGGGTACATTCCTTGTGGATCTTTGCTTGTAAAGGAATTTACAAGGTTGAAAAAAAATCTCAAGGACCGCAGGTCACTTGGGGACTGGATGTAGGCACGGGTTGTTGCCGAACCAATATAAATCTCTTGTGTTTGTTTTCTTCTTCCCTACACTCTTAATTTTCCACTGTGCACTTTTATTATCGCTTTTACTTTTGGTTAAGTTTATATTTTTGTTCATTACTTTCTTAACATTATAGTAAAAGCCTAAGAAGGGTAGATTTTTAATTAGTAAAGGTTCAGTAATAATTAATTCAACCCCCCCTTCTTAATTATTTCGAGGCCACTTGATCCAACAATCCAAACACTCTTAGGATCCGCCTAGTTTGCATTTCTTGCACTTTAATTTCTTGCTTACTTTCATAGCTTATTTCCTTTACCCTCTATTATCAAACCGCCTAGATAGCTTGCCTTTTACCAATTAGTTTTTACCTTATCTTTCACACCTCTTTTAGTGTTTATTTAGGCTAGTTTCAACCATAGTTTCTTTTACCTTTTGTTTTCAAACCACCAACAAGAAAGAACCATAACTTAGGAACAAACATGAGTCTTCATTCTTCATCTAGTGTTAATGGGGAGGGTTGTACTCCTAAGGACCCCATGTATAAGATATTAGATGAGTTGAGATCCCTTAAGTTGTGGAAAGAAAAATAAGAGAGAAAAGAAAAAGGTAAAAAAAGAGTGGAAGAAATAAGTCAAGATGAAAGAGACAAAATAAGAGAGGAAGAAAGAAGAAAAATAATGAAAGAAATGAAAAGAGAAAAACATGCCTCCTATAGTAGTCATGACTCTTGCAAGAGTTTAAGTGAAGAACTTAGCGACTATTATAGAGGGCGCCATAGTTCACAAACTAAAAATCACTCCCAAAGAAGAGAAAAGGATAGAAGGCCTCAAGAGGTTAACATTAGCCTTCCATATTTCCATGGAAAAGATAATGTTGAGGTCTACTTAGATTGGGAAATGAAGGTTGAACAACTCTTTGCTTGCCATCATATTAGCGAAGAGAGAAAAGTTCCATTGGCTACCCTTAGCTTTCAAGGGTATACCCTTTATTGGTGTACTTCCCTTGTGCGGGAACGAAGGATTCATGGGGATCCTCCAGTAGAGTATTGGAATGATCTTAAGAGTGCCCTTAGGAAGAGGTACATTCCCTCCTACTATGAAAGAGAGCTTATGGACAAGCTCCAAAGGCTTAGACAAGGGAGTATGAGTGTTAAAGAATATAGACAACAAATGGAACTACTCCTTTTAAGAGCTGGACTTAGGGAGGAAGAAAGAACAAGCATAGCTAGGTTCCTTAATGGGCTTAATATGGAAGTGAGGGATAAGGTTGAACTCCTTCCATATAGGGACCTAGATGAGCTAGTCCAACTTTGTATAAGAGTGGAGCAACAACTTAAAAGAAAGCCTTCTTCAAAATCTTATGGCTCTCACTCTTATCCAAGGAAGGACAAAGCCCATGGAATTTTGGGGGCTGCACCTTCAAAACCCAAGGAAGATAAGGGTAAGACCATAGAGAAATCCACCCCTAAGACTAGTTCCCTCGAAAGGACTAGCAACATTAAATGCTTCAAATGTCTTGGGAGAGGTCACATTGCCTATCAATGCCCCACAAAGAAAACCATGATTATGAGGGGTCAAGACATTTATAGTAATCAAGAGGAGACTACTTCTTCCCCTTCCTCTGATGGAAGTGAAGATGATGTAAGGGGAAAAGTGCCTAGTGAGGAAGTCTACCCCCATGAAGAAGGTGACCTCTTAATGGTTAGAAGGCTTCTTGGAGGTCAATCTTTTGATCTATCTCAATCCCAAAGGGAGAACATCTTTCATACAAGATGCATAATTTTAGATAAAACTCGTTCTCTCATTGTGGATAGTGGATCTTGTTGCAATTGTTGTAGCACAAGATTAGTTTCCAAGTTGAACCTCACTATCATTCCCCACCCAAAACCTTATAAACTTCAATGGCTCAATGAGTAAGGGAAAATGATAGTTAACCAACAATTGAAGGTACCTTTCTCCATTGGGACATATAAGGATGAAGTTAATTGTGATATAGTTCCCATGGAGGCAAGACATATTCTTTTAGGAAGGCTGTGGCAATTTGATAGGAAGATCATTTACAATGGCCTAACTAATGAGATTACCCTCACCCATCTTGGCACTAAATTTATGTTGCATCCTCAAACACCTTCAAAGGTGGCCAAAGATCAACTAACTATAAAAGATAGGAGGGATGAGTAAGAAAAACTAGAAAAACAAAAGAAAAAGAAGGATACTAAGGCCTTGTCTTCAAAGGCCAAGGGGAAGGGAAAAGAGGGGAAGGATTCCAACAAAAAGATTTTTAAGAAGGAAAATCATTTTGCAACAAAAGGTGATATTAAAAGAGCACTCCTTCTTAAACAATCTTTCTACCTTCTCCTATCAAGGGAAACATCCCTTAGCACTGACATACCTCTTGAGCTTGAGGTTATTCCTCAAGTAAAGGAGTTTTTGAATGAGGGTTTAGTTCGTAAGAGCTTAAGTCCTTGGGCTTTGTTGGTGCCTAAAATAGGCATTATTAGGCACCAAATCCCTATGATAGGTGGTATGATGAATGTGTTGATTGGTGCAACACTCTTTTGTAAAATCACTCATGCACCCAAAAGCTTCATGATTTGTGTACATAGGGACTCATTAGGTAGGCTTGTTCTTATTTTTTGTTTCATTGCAAACCTAGGTGCTCATGTAGGACACCTTAGGTTAGGACACCTTAGGTTTGTCGTAATTTTTTGTAGGAATAATCAACATAAAAATATAGAAAAAGGTATGCTTTATTGCATTACTTTCCTTAATTTTTTAAATAGTGATCAAGGGCTTCCCATGGACCCTAAGAAAATAAAGGTCATTCCTGAGTGGCCTACTCCACCAAGGATAAGGGAAATTTGGGGCCTCAATATCTTAACAAACTTTTACAAAAGGTTTGTCCCATATTTTTCTATACTTGTAGCACCACTCATTGAGTTGGTGAGAAACTATATTCTCTCATGGGAAGATGGCGAGGAAAGGGGTTTTCAGTCCTTACCGTACTCTAACATACCCAACATCACTAATACATATGTTTTTATTCTTTTTACAGGTGTTGAGGAAAGAATCCATGGGTTTCAAGAACCTCTGGATTTGAGGTCAAATCCTTTTCACGGGGGAGGGAATGATGCAATCCTACCCCCAAGGGCATTGGATAGAAGACTCCAAGAAGATTGGACCAAAGATGCAAGAGAAGGCCCTAGGGTTCTCATGAGCCTTAGGGTAGATTTCGAGCCCATGGGCTAAGTATGAGCCCACTTATCTTTGTACATATTTGATTAATGTTTCATTAATTTTGGGCCTTGTATTTAGGGATCCATAATTTTGGTAGGGTACCCTAGAAATATAGGATTTTTCAACCCTTGTATTTTAGGGCACCTATACTACTTTTTTTATTAGGGGTAGTTTTGTAGTTTCACATGCACTAAGTGAATATTTGAAGTGTGTGGTTGGAAATAAATTTAATTGAATTGGTAGAATCCCAATCCAATTAAATTTTAGAGGAGGAGGTGAGCATTTTCTTACTACACCCCATTGCCACACCATACAGTCACACTTTGTGCATGTCCTTCATGCTTTACATGCCTCATGACACCTAAGCACACTTAGTGGAGAATCTTGGAATTGATCTTGGATTAGTGGGCTGAACCATAACTAAAATTCAATAATCATAATTAGTGAAATTTTGGGTCCAAAGTTTAGCTCCACAAATTCAATTTCGAATTCAAGTGAAATTTGAATTGAAATTCAAATTTCCCTCCAATTTTGTGTGACACTTAGGCTATAAATAGAGGTCATGTGTGTGCATTTTTTTCAACTTTGATCATTTTAAAATTAGATTTCAGATTTCAAAGCTCTTTTAGAGCACAAAATGTCGTGCTCTTCTCTTCCTCTCCCTTCATTCATCTCCTTCTTCCTCCAAGCTCTTATCCATGGCCTCCTATGGTGGTGAGCTTCTTCCAGACTCATCTTCTCCTTTGAAGTGGCATCTCCTCTCTCTCTTCCTTCTCTATTCTGCTGCCATTCATCTTCCAAGAAGCAAAGGAATCCATTGATGAAGAAGATCCTAGGCCTACAAGCTCCAATGGAGCTTACATCATGCACTAAGCAGTGCTAGCTTTAATTGCCTGACCTTATTGCTAAAAGGAGGAATGACTATGCTATTGTAATGTTTTGGGCCTTGTTGATAAGCATAGTCACCCAGAGTCCTCCTTGGTGGTCTACTTCCTTCTCCTCTTTCAGCCATGATATTTTCTACAAGTGGTTTATCAGTTGAAAGATAATCAGAAGAAGAAGACTTACCTGGTGTTATAATGGTTGCTTGTTTCTTTTTCTTTTTATTCTTCCTTTCAGTCTTGGTAATTTCTGGATCAAATGATGATTTATCTACAAGAAATTTACCTCGCATAAAGAAAAAAAGAACACACTACAACAACCTGAAAGCACCAAGGTTAGTGAAAATAAAAGTAAGAGAAAATTTATACAAGATTAAAATGAAAGGAATAAGTACAAAGGTAAGAAAAAATAAAAGAGGGAATTTATACAAAATCAAAAGAAATTTACAAAGGAAATACCTTATCAAACTGAAATTTTAAATCCAAAAGAACTAAGTAGGTGACTTGAGTCCCCGGTAAAGACGCCAAAAACTTGTTGAGACTTTTGGCAAGCGTACCAGTTGTCGTTGTAGGTTTCACAATTATAAAAGAACTCGTCTCCACCAGAACTTGAGTTACTTAATTCATTTAGATAAAGGTTATCAATTTAATTGTTATGTACAAATTTAATTGAAAGTCATTGGTTTTGGTTTAACTAACTAAAGATAACTGAAAGTAAATGAATAGTGAAAATAATAGAAATACGGAAGTAGAGAATTAATGGAAATAACGTTATTCAGTGCGTCTAAAATACATAAATTGTAGAAACGACTTAAATTAATTCATGAAAAATATAGGATTGGATTTCATCATTCATACCCTTAGTATCCTAATAAGATTAACATGTATAAATCATTTTCTAATTTTACTGATGCACACATAGTTATCCCAAGTCGATCCCTCGCACTTGAAACCTAAGAATATTTATTAAATATCTATCCCTCACATATGCAGTAAATATCCCAGCATTACAATTATATTCTCATGCTTTTTGCAATCAAAACATTATGCTCTATTCCTAACAATGTAACATAAAGACTAGAATCATTCGGTTCAAATTCTAAGATTACTTTCCGGTCTCATTAAAATCCAATTTTATGACACTAGTGATCAAATAGAATCAAGCACTACGAGTAGAATGAAATTACCAATAATGAGCAGAAAAGATTAATACATATATAATATCATAAGGGTACAAAGGTTACATCCAATCCTTAAGAAAAACTATCTGATCATTGTGTAGAGCACAAGACTAACAAGAGAAATGACGAAGGAAGTGACCTACGGTCACAACTATGCAGCGCCTTGGCTCCACTTTTCCTCTTCTCCTTCTTCTTCTATGGTTTTCTCTTTGGTTTCAGGCTGCTAGATTTTGGTTTCCTCTTCCCTTGCATGGCTATTTATAGAAAACCCAATTTAGTGCAGGGGAAACTCGCCTAGGCGAGCTGCTTGCTTAGGGCGGAAGGTATCACTTCGCCCAGGCGAGTTGCTTGCTTAGGGCTGATGTTTTCTCTTAGCCCAAGTGAGCTAGATGCTAGCTTGGCAAATTTAGGGTCAAAAATCTTCATGAAAACACCATTTTGCCCTTCGTTTTAGCTTTGTTTCTGGATTTAACAAACAACCATGAAAACCTACAAAATCATGGATGAATCTTTCATATTTAAGCAACAATATTAGTAAACGTACAATATATATTTACAACTAGTTTTAAAGGTAGTATATAAGAAAACTATTACAATTAAAGGATAAGTGTTAACAATTTAATCCCAAAAATAACTGAAATTTGGCACTTATCACATGCGAAAACTACTTGTGATGCAATGTTAATAATTTTTCTCTATCTAATGTTATCCCAATTTCCACCCACATCTATTATGACACTCTATCTTTGGTTTCCCGTATGAAGAGCCTAATTTATTTATTTTTCTCTCCCAAATTTCTTTGTAAAGATCAAAATAGTAAAGTTCATTAAAATTATAGATGCATTAAATAGACCATAATCAATAAACAATAAAGCACAAAAAAGATCAATAAAAATTGGATTGCATTAATTAGATAATAGGAAAAAATTACATTACAAGAGTTGGCCTGTCAGGCTCTCAACAATGGGGTTGTAGCCTCTCATTTCCATGAGAGCCTTTACACTTTAGGGGCTGATGTGGATAAAAGTAGGGAATGGATAGATAAAGGAAGATAAGGGGATAATGGACATAGAAAGAGGGTTTCTCCTATTTTAGATACTCAGGCTTAAGATGTATTCATTATAGAGCTCTGAGTCTCAATGTGTCTTTCTACTTTGCTTTCAACTCCTTTTATAGGCCTAAGATAGCTTAAAATTCACTTGACCTCGCACAAAGCAGGCCTTCTGGGCTTAGCGAGTATGGCGGTGATCACACGCTTAGCGCAGGATTCGAGCTAAGCATGCCTCTGGACTTCTTCGTGAGCCTTCTTCGGGCTAAGCTTGCGCTGGCCGCTAAGTGAGGCGATGCACTGGGTCTGTCTTGTGCGCTAAGCGAGTTCTCCTAATCTTCATTTTTTTCTTCAAGTTTTTGCATCAATTTTCCTCCAAAGCACTTGTAATTTTCTTCTTTTGAATCTTGCTGGTAAAATATTAACATGATATTAAATTTCTCATTATCTCATTAAAAACAATAGTAAAGTAAAGGAATTCTAATCATTGTTAGTCAAAATTAACTGTCAATTAAACTTAAATTTCACAGTTATCAGTGCCAGCAAATTTAAATTTGACACTATGCACCTTGTAAGGTTACTTCAACCATGCCCATTCCTCATGCAGTATGGGAGGATGTCTCCTTGGATTTTTCATTGCCTTGCCTTCTTCCCAAGGCTATACCATGATCCTGAAAGCCTCGTTATACAATGTTCAAGGTTACTACTCTCTTCCTGACATGGTCGTTAAGCTTTATGGTTTTCCTAGAAGCTTGGTATCTAACAGTCAATTTTGGCACCTACTTTTTCGTGGAACTAAATTGTGAATGAGTATTTCCTACCACCATGAATCCGTTGGGTAGACCGAGGTCTTCAATCTCAATTTTGAACAATATTTGCATGTTTTTGTTCATGCTAAACCCACTCTATGGTCCAAGTATATTCCTCTTGCTAAATGGTCCTATAACATCGTAATTCACCTCTAGCACAAGACTCACTCCCTTTGAGGTTATCTATGGCAAGCCACCCCTTTCCTTGCCTGATTACATACTTGGCACTTCCAACAATGAGGCTGTCGATTTTGTATTGGTTGATAGAAAATAGATCCATGAACTTTTACTTAAGCGCCTCACCAAGGCTCAAGCTGCGATGAAGAATTTTTCTTATGCACATCACAAAGATGTCACTTAAGTTGTTGGTGATTGGGTCTATGTTTGACTTTGAACTTTTCATCAAACTTCTGTTACTAGTGCTTATCATAAGCTTTCTAAGCGCTATTTTGGTCCATTCCTTGTTACTAAACACATTGGTCCTATTGCTTATCGCTTGTAACTACCACTTTCCTCCAAGATACATTCGAACTTTCATTGCTTTCTTTTGAAGCTTCACCAAGGACCTATGCCTTTTGTCTCTGGTGAATTACCACCTAACGCTTTGGATAATAATCCATAGCTGGTCGAGCCACTTGCTATCTTGGCCACCAAGTTAGATAATTCTACATCTCCTTCTACCAAAATGGTGCTAGAATAGTGGCTTGGTTTGGCATTAGAAGAGACTACATAGGAGAAATGGGACTCTCTTAACAACATTTTTCACCTTGAGGACAAGGTGCCTCTCCCAAAGGAGGGAATTGTTAGCAACTCAGATACATCAACTTATTCCACAAGGCGCAAGAGGAGCACCAAGATACCCATTTCGATTATTTTATTCATTGAATTATCAAATTAGTTTTATTACTGTCATGTAAGAAATAAGCATAACCTTTTGCAGAACCTTCCATGATATTCCATTTCTATTATCGCATATGTGGGTAACCAATGATTCGTTATGTACATATTATTACTTATTTAGTTGAATCAAATTTTATTACTAGGTTTAGTCATCATTTTGTTATTAAAATGGATAACCTCTTTCATGATCGTCACACCTGAGCACCTCCCATGGACACAACATCCTAGCAATTTTTTTTTGTTAAAATGGAAAATCTCTTCACCATCATCACCACCACCCACCCATGCACACAACACAACACCCTTTTAGAACAACTTCCACTATTACCTAACCTTAACATACCTTGTATCAAAGATCAACAACAAAACCACCATCACTGTGTGCAACATTGACAATGCCATCATGGACTACCTCCTCATAGAGCATCGTATTCTCCTCGACTATTTCAGCATGAAGAAGCTCCACCAGATCATCAACAACACCATGCTCACCACCACAATATATTAGGCCATCGGCACCACGCTAGGATATGTCATCTTTAACATCAATAAGCCACAATGTACTTAAGCTTGAGAATCTATTTTTTTAAATTGAAAGGGTACTCGATGTAGTAAATGCATGATGAACTGCTCCAACTAGCAAAATGGATTATTTATTTTTTTAGTCAATTTGTAATTTATGCCATCTATTGTATGAAGAACTTGAAAGAAAAGTAACAAGGGACTCTGATTGCCTGAGTCACCGATATATTCAACCGGAACTAATACAAGTTAGTATTATATCTTTTTAAGTTACTACAACTAAATTTCCATCGTATGTGAAACATTTACCTTCAGGCTGTTATATGAATCTGAGACAAATATTCTTACTATTTTTGAACTATCTCCAGTCTCCACTAGGATGTTTAGGATCTCTTCTTCATGGTTTGTACTTGGTTTGCAGTCTCCTCATATGTGAAAACTTGCTTGGTGATAAATAGCTCATATTTAGTAGTTGATCCTTACATGAATCTATGTACTTCTATTGTGGTTGCTATTGTTAATTTCAATTGCTTAGCCAATATAGACAAGAAATTGTTTCTTGACAATTCTCAACAAGGAGAAAAATAATTTCTAATAGAAGTAAGAATGATCACGAGCGTTGCTAAGGTTTTATATCATGTTAGATTCAATTTATAGGCCAAGTGTTACCCGATCATAATGTAGTAATTGAACTATCATTCAGGTCATCTTCCAAAGGAATAAAGGAAGAATTTCATGTAATTATTTAACTAAGAATTAGGTTTTTGTATTTTTGTTTTGTGATTGTCATGAAATAAATAACATAAAAAAATTGTAATAAAAATTAAATGACAATAAAATAATTAAGCAAAGATAGAAATACAATACTTGGATGGTGATGTGGAACTCGATGAATGAATGTCTAGGTTTGGACTTGAAATTCGCTCAATCCACTGTCACTTCACAATTCTCTACTCATCTCTCTTGCCCATCCCTAATTCACTAATGTATTCTACCCCAGCTCTTGCATGGTTGCAAATTCTAAACTACTTGCTCGATACCCAATCCCTTGGGCATATCGACACAAGTAATCAGCATTAATGGTCGAGAATTAGCGAGGCTTAACTAAGTTTATTCTATCCCAAGAGTTAATCCCACTTATGTACTTGATTCATGTTTGGGTTTCAGAAAGGCTCGCCAAAGCGCAAGTCAATTCCTGAATTCATCTATAAGATGGCTAATCTAACAAAAACAACAAGTATGAAAACAAATAAAGAACTCAAGATGAAGTATTGAATTGATAAAATTAAAGCGAAATAAGGTTCATCCTTTCCTCTCCTAGGTGGAAGGAATTGCACTCATAAAAATAATACAATGAAGCCTAGAGTGCCTAATGGAATAATGGAGGCATCTGGTAGGTGGAAGTCTAAGATATAATTCTAAAAACTACTCGTGACTTCTACACTGTTACAATGAATGCCTAGCCTCTTATTTATATAATTATAACTAGGTTTAATTAAGGAGATAATCACAAGAAATTACAAACAAATAATATATCTCTAATTAATTCAAGTAATTATCTTATTCTTCAACTAATTTATCCTTGAAAAATATCTTGCTCTTGATTTTCCTAGCTTTTATCTTAAATTTTCGCAATTTCTCTTTCCAAATTCTGTTGATTTTTGGCCTCTAGAGCTTCGGCCAAAATGACCTGTTATTGCCGAAAAACTATAAAAAATTAATAAAAATAACTAAAACATAAAAGTCTACCTAAGAAAAAGTAAAAATTGAATTCGAAAACAGGCCTAAAGTTAACTAAAATGTCAAATAAACATCACAAAATGCATATGAAAATGTGATAAATTTGATGTTTATCAATATTCCAAACTTAGAACATTTGCTTGTTTTCATGCAAGACTAACTAAAACAACTAAAATAGTTAAAACAACTTACAAAAGTAAGGACGCAAAAACAAAATTAAACTAAAATTGAAAAAATGAAGACAAATTAAAACTAAAGACTAAGGATACACAATGACAAGTTACAAACACACTCTTTTTACATTCCCCTTTATTAAACAATTTTTTCGTTCATGTGCTTCAATCAATTGAGTATGGTGCCCACATTCAACTTTTTAGCTCAACCAAATAAAATACAAGGTTATAAAATAATACATTAATTAAGCTCAAAGTAAGGTGCAAGGGATAAACAATGTGGGGTAGGCTTTTTGGCTATTGGCTAAACATGCAAACATGGCCTTGATCATTTCAATGCATACAATTGCAATCAATCTACAAGAGATTCAGTCAAAGTTTACTCTGAGTGAAATAAGAGTGTATCTCAATATATATTTGTATCATTATAAGGATCACTCACTCACTAGGCTAGGTCTACAAGTTGCTTTATTTGCTTTCAATTTTTCTTGTCAAACTCATTACACATCTCAACCAAGCAAAAGCAATGTTTTTAACTTTTAGCATTTGAGTTCAACCACACAAATATTTGTTTAATATCATGGTGGGTTTGCAAGAAAGTGGTGATGCTTCTTAATCACTTGGGTTTCCTTATCTTTGTAATAATGAACATATTGCTAAACTACCACACATATACTAAACAACTAAACTAATAAAGTGAGATTAACAAAAAGTAAAAGAGAGGGGGTAGAGAAGACAAATAATCCCTCCTAGAGTACCTTTTTTCCATATTTAAATTTATTTTGTTTCAAATTATCTATCTATATAGATATCTATTTTATGTTTAGTATCGAATCAAATTTTCTTGTATTTTACAATAGAAAAATATTTCTATAATAGAACTCTCTATTATAGAAAATTGAAATCTGAAAAAAATTATGTCATGACCATAATATTCACTTACTATTGAAGAGCCCTCAACATCTCCTCTTACCCATTGTAGCCTCGCCACCTCTCAGGACAGCAAGTACGTGGTCCTCCAAATGAGCTGACTATTAATAATGCTGCATATGATGAACAAAACTCAAAAATGAAAGTTTGTGCTATGCTACTAAGTGATAAGTTTTTTTTAACTTTAAACTTAAAATTAAAACCTATACTAGAATTAGAATGCAATAAATTTAAATTTAATTTATCCTAAGAATTTAAAATGCAAAAAAGAAAAAATTAAAGTTAGAATGCTAGGTTGCCTCCTAGTAAGCACTTCCTTAATGTTAATAGCTTGACCTATGGCATGTGGATTATCAAGGTGTTGTATGATGGTGTTCTTAGTGAGCCGATTCGTTGGGAAAATCTTTAATGACTTGAATGTGGTAGAACATTTGTCTCTTGCCCTCTCTAAGTGTGTAGACTCCTTTATGAACATCAATGGTTATATGAGCAATTCTCATGAAGGATCTTCGTAGAACGATTGGAACTTGTTGGTCCTCCTCTATATCCATGACAACAAAATCAGTTATAAATGTTAAATGATTTACCTTGGTTGTCACATTTACCGTTTTCCATAGTGCTTTCTTTTTAGAACCATTGGAAAATTATAGAGTCATGTTGGTGAGCTTTAGGTTAAGGCAACCAATAGGCATGAGGTTGCTACTTGCGCCTAAGTCAAGTAGTGCATGGTCGATAGGGAAATTTTTCAATGTGACAGGGATAGTAAAACATCCCTTGTCCTCCAAATGTCTTGTGGGTCTTACTTGATGTAGCACATCCCATTTGAGTTTTTTAATAGGTGGTTCTTCCTTCTTCCTTTGTAGCATCTCCATGTATTTCTCAAATTTGGCCATCCTCTCATCGTCTCCTTGCTTATGGATGCTTAGCTTGCTAAAATCAAACAATGGAGGATTAAGTGAGAATTGCATCCCTTGGGTTGAAGGGTTGGCTTATGCTTTCATCTATTCCTCTAGCATGGTTCTTTCTTCTACCTCTTGTTCTTCTTCACCTCCCACGTCACACTCTATGGTGGAGATAATAACCTTGCAATGGCCCTTTGGGTTCTCCTTTATGGTTGTGGAAAAACCAATTGAAGAGGTTTGCAATTGTTTGGCCAATTACCCTTTTTGAGTCTCCATGCTTTTGTTCGTGACTTCGGTGTTTTTGTGGTTGGTGACAACCACTTCGGTGAGTTTGGTCAAGGCTTCTTCCAACTTTGTAGTGTGATCCCACAAATTTGGTCTTTATTGTGGTGTGTTGTCTCTTACTTGGTTGTAGTTTCCATGTATGTTTTGAAAACCTATTTGTTGGAAGTTATTGTATGGTTGTTGTTGTCCTCCCATGTAGTTAACTTCCTCGGTTTGTACCTTGGTGCATTTTGATATTTGATGGCATCCTTTGCATTCTTCACACGTGAACACTTGTTGGGGTTTCTTTGAGATGGCCCCTTGCAGTTGTTGTGGGATTTGTTGGATTGCCTTAGTCATTGCTTCTATTACCATCTCTATCTTTTGTTGAAGAGCTAAAAGGTTATCTTGAGCATTAAGTTCATACATACCTTTTGGGAGATTTGACCAATTTGTGTCTATAGTTCTCTCACTAGTCGCCAAATCTTTAATTATGGTCTTCACTTGGGTGGTGGTTTTATTGAGGTAGTTTCCTCCGGTCGATGCATTGATCATTCTCCTACAGTCATTGGTGATTCCTTTCATGAACAATGAAATTTGCATGAATTGGTTGTATCCATGACAAGGGAAACTCCTTAAGAAGGCTTTGTATCTCTCTCATTCATCGAACAATGATTCAGTTGGAGCTTGTTTGAAGTTGGCACTGCGCTCATTCATAGCTTCAACTCTAGACTTGGGGAAGAAGTGATTAAGGGATTTGTCTTTGACTTCCTCCCATGTGGTTAGTGAATGATGGGTGAGAGTAGAGCCAATCGACCGTACTTCCCCCAAAAAAGAAGAAAAAAAGTAAGAGTTAAATTTGTTCATCATTAATACATGACAACTTTATCATATGCGCATAATTGTAGAAATCTTGTGAGATGAGCATCGGGATCCTCAGTGCTTGCTCCCAAGAATTGGTTGTGTTTGAGGTTGTTGCGGACCCATGAGAGAAAATTGATTTGGTTCTCCATTGTGTTTAGTGGTATAATGGGTTGGCTGATGTTGGTTCCTTGACCGGTTGCTAATTTTGCCATGGTTTGCTTCTTTCGTCATTCCTTTGTTGTCTATTTTGATTGCTTCGGTTGGTGAGCTTGAAGAGGATCCTTTTTTAAATAGTTGCATCTTCACATGCGAAGTGTAACATTCCATTTTTTTTCGTATATAAAATTTTAGAGAATAATGATGTTTTATAATTAAATAAATAAAGAAAAATAGTTATAATAAAATAATGGTTTGAGAGAAAATAAGAAGGGTATTTTATTATTCATTTCATGGAGAATAAAATAGAGTTTCTTTTTTTATAAAATAATAAAAATAAATAAATAAAGTAAATAATAAGTCGTGAATACCCCTAGTTATAAATAGCGACATGCTAGGTCAGTTTTCAGACTGACTTCTCAGCCTCCTCTACCTACCAATTTCGTTTTTTCTCTCTTCCTCTCCCAAAACCCTCTCTTTTTCCCACAGGCCACCAAACTTGTCTCCGAAAAATGACGATCTCGGACTTATTCACCGTTGGATCGTCGTTAAATTTAAATAGCATGTTTGAAACCCATTTCCGAGCATTCTCACCGTTGGGAATTTCTATATCACGTCTGAGCTAAGAGAAATACCCCTCTCATTGTAGCATTTTTCTTTCCCGCAGAAACCCAGAGCTGTCTTGGTAAAACTACGATTCCAGTTTCGTTAACCGTTGGATTGTCGTAAATTTGGATATGTTGTTCCAAATTCAGTTGCTCATGCTTTGACCGTTGGGATTTGCGAGATAATGTTCTCGGAGGGAGAAAAAGGAATCGCATGAAGATAGTCCAAATGGAGGCTTTAATCCTTTCTCCGTTTCTCTGACATTTGGGAACTCTATCGGAGCAGTCGGAGGAAAAACTGGAGGAATCTTAGAGAAACCATTAGATATGACGCTATCACTGTGGGAAGACACATGAGTCCGCTTAGAGGTAAGGGATGAGTTATTCACAATTGGAGATTAGTGAGAACATGTGTAGGGATCCTTAGAGGATTAAATTGGGGTTTTATTTTGGGATGTTTGTTAAATTGCAATTTTTCCTTTATGATTATAAATAAAATATTGATGTCCTCATGAAAATTGCTTGATAAATTGTGCTCTTTATATTTGTATATTTCGACCTATGATTTTGATATAATTGTGTAATATTATTTGAGGGGTTTTAGTCTTCATGTTGTGATAGTCTTTTATATAAATTGTTATATTGAGGATATGAAATGATGATTCAAATTGTGAGTATGTGATGAATTGTAGAATAACATGTTGCTTTGAGATTATAATATTGTTATTAAGATTGAGTATAAGTGTAAAGTTGAACATGTGTTAATTTGTGAGATACGTGTAAACATGTGATGGTGGATTGTGACACTATGAGATGTGAAATTGTGAATGAGTTCTAGTTGTGGATAAGTCTGTAGTTAACACTTGATGTGAAATTACTTGTGTTGTAAGCTATGAATTGTACAATAACCCGACCAGCGTTATCTTGAGAAAAGCGTTGATGCGCAGCGTTAAAGAGAAAATGTAGGTTTCCTATTTAGGAACCAGTGTTAAATCATAGCGCAATTGTGTTGAACATGTTTAAAACACGAGTGTAAGGTCGTGGGTATTGTATAATTCATGAGCAGTGTCTGCATGCAAAAATTATTTTAGGGGTTGGACCTGAATCAGGAGGGAGAGGCCCTGACGGACTCTTCGGAGTGTAGGCCTTGGGGGTCACCAGGTTTGAGTGCTTCTTTAAGCCTATGCTGATCCCATATGGTTGGAGCATTCTCGCAAAACATCGTGATCCTGACTGGTCTCCTTATGATCTTACTTAGTGAGAGTGACCTGACAAATCCATGGTGTGGTGTGTCTTGTTATATACTCCTAAGCGCCCCAGGGTGGTTTTTCACTGATATGGTACCACATTGCATATAGGATTGAGTCTTAGCATAACTGTTGCATATGCTTGCTAATTGATGTGTTATTATATCTTGATCAAAGTGTGGGATTCTTGTGTAATGTGATTGATGATTGAAAAGTCAATTTTGAATGACGAAGTGGTAAAGTTACGTGAGCTATGTTTAAGCAAGTGATGTCTCATTTATATAATATGTATATTCAATTGTCTTGTTTCTCTATTAGCTAGGAATGTGATAACTCACTCCCTGTGTGTTGTTGTGTTTGGATCCTGTAATGATCTTGAACTTGTGTTCGGGGGAGCAGATGAATAGGTGGATGACTATGAAGAACCTCATGCTAGAGGACACGGGAACACAACGCTCTGATAGGATGTGACATTAGGATATAGGTTCTATATTAATTGTATGAAGCTTAGATGACTTTGTTTGAGTCAAGAATACTTAATTATTTATTTGGACAAGTTTGAATATGATGTAGAAGAAAATGAATGTGAGCCTTTTTCCCTTTTGAAAGACTTGTAAAAAAATGTTTTAAAAATACTTTTAATTAATATTTGAATTATTTTTTTTATTAGTATATATGTGAGGGGTAAAGGGTGTCACACGAAGCTTCTCCCTTAAGCTTTTGAAAAGTGTTTTCCATTTAGGGATCAAGAGGAGTTAGAATAGTCATTTTGCTTCTTGTACCTAGCATGTAAGCATAAAATGAAAACTTGTAATAGTTGTGAGTAGAGTGGTCAGTTTAATTAGTTTAAACAAAAAACAAAAGATATAAAAAGATTATTAATTTTTCAAAAAATTAACTAAAAAAAGAAAATATTAAAATTAGATAATTAAAGATAAATATCCTAAGTACTAAAAAAATATTAGAAAATAAAAGATATATTTTTAATTAAAATTTTCAATTTTTTTATAAAAGAGATATAATCTGAAAAGTTAAACTGCTAATTATTTCTAGATTTATTTAAGAAATAGTTAGCATTTTAATTAGGAAAAAAATAACAAAAAATATAAGATATTTATTTTTAGTTTTTTTTTTCAAATTTGATAAACAAAAATTTGGAATGTTTAGGTTTAGACTTAGAATTCACTCGATCCATTGTAACTTCACAATTCTCTACTTATATCTCTTGCTCATCTCCAATTCACTAATGTATTCTACTCCAGCTCCCGTATGGTTGTTGATTCTAAACTACTTGTCTGATACCCAATTCGTTGGAGCAACCAACACAAGAAATCAACATTAATGATCAAGAATTAGCAAAGCTTAACCAAAATTATTCTATCCCTAGAGATGGTCTCAATTAAGTACTTGTTCGGGATTCAACAAGGCTTGCCAAAGCACAAGTGAATTTCTAAATTCATATATAAGATGAACAATCAAATAAAAGCAATAAGTACGAAAATAATTAAAGAACTCAAGATGAAGTATTGAATTGATAGAATTAAAGCGAAACAAAGTTCATTCTTTCCTTTTCTAGGTGGAAGGGATTGCACTCATTAAAATAATACAATGAAACCTAGAGTGTTTAATGGAATAATGGAGGCGTCTAGTAGGTGGAAATCTAAAATATAATTTTAAGAATTGTTCGAGAGTTCTACACTATTACAATGAATGCCTAGCCTCATATTTATAGAATTATAGCTAGGTTAAATTAAGGAGATAATCACAAGAAAATACAAACAAATAATATGTCTAATTATTCAAGTAATTATCTTCTTCTTTAGCTTATTTATCCTTGAAAAATATTTTGTTCTTGATTTTCCTAACTTTTATCTTCAATTTTCACAATTTATCTTTCCAGAACTTTTTGTTGATTTTAGGCCTTTAGAGCTCTGGCCAGAATGACATGTTTTTGCTGAAAAAAATTCTAAAATTCATTAAAAATAACTAAAACATAAATTTCTACCCAAGACAAAGTAAAAACTGAATTTAAAGCTAGTTTGATTCTAAACAAAGCCTAAAGTTAATTAAAATGTCAAATAAACATCGCAAAATGCTTATGAAAATGCGATAAATTTGACGTTTATCAAGGATCCAACATAAGTCCTATGTTTATTGGTGAAGATTTAAGATTCAACATGAGTCTACATGTGGGGAACATAGGCCTAGTGTATGCAATGGAACAAAGCTTCTCTTCTGGATAAAAATTCCCAGATAGATATGAAAGATACTTTTATTGTGAGTTTGTGTTGTTAAGAGGCATATTGTGTTTTGATATCTTTTGAAGATCTATTCCCATTGTAGTTTTACCTACAAGTTCTTTCTTTTCTTTTAGCCTTTTTTCTCTTGTTAAAAATCATCGTAATGTTATATTGTGCAATTTATGGCTTTAGGAGTCCTACAAAATAGTTGTTGGGGGTAATTTCATGAATTTCAATTTTAATTATTTATATAATATGTTTATTATTGAGATTATCATAATCATAGTGCTTTTTATTTGTTGATTTCTTTAAATTGATACTATTGGTTTTTCTTTTTTCTTTTTCCTTGTTTCTTTTGTTTTATAACTTACATGTTCTTCCAATTTGAATGCCATTTCCCATAGTCTAATTTGAAAAAAAAACATCATAATAGGCAAGGAGCAGTGAGCATAGCTAGATTTTTTTTTTAATTATTATTAGATGGTTTACCTACAGAAGAAGGAGAAGAAGAAAAGTGGAGCCGAGGCGTTGCAGAGTTGTGACACCTTCATTATTTCTCTTGTTATTCTTGTGCTCTGCACAATGATCGATTAGTTTTTCTTAAGGATTGGATGTAATTTTTGTACCCTTATGTATCCCTTTTGATATTATATATGTATTAACCATTTCTACTCATTATTGGTAATTTCATTCTACTCATAGTGCTTGATTCTATTTGATCAATAGTGTCATGAAATTGGATTTTAAGTGAGACCGAAAAGTAATCTTAGAATTTGAACCGAATGATTTTACTCTTTACGTTACGTTGCTAGGAATAAAGCATAATGTTTTGATTGCAAAAAGCACGAGAATATAATTGTAATGTTGGGATATTTACTGCATATGCTAGAGATTGATATTTAATAAATATTCTTAGGTTTCAAGTGCGAGGGATCGACTTGGGATAACCATGTGTGCATCAGTAATGTTAGAAAATGATTTATACATCTTAATCTTATTAGGATACTGAGGGTATGAACAATGAAATCCAATCCCATGTTTTCTTGAATTAATTTAAGTCGTTTCCACAAAAATTTACGTATTTCCGATGCACTAAATTCCGTTATTTTCGTTATTTCCGTTATTTTCACTATTCTTTTACTTTCAGTTATCTTTAGTTAGCTAAACCAAAACCAATGACATTCGATTAAATTTGTACATAACTTTTAAACTGATAACCTTTATCCGAATGAATTAAGTAACTCAATTCCTTGTAGAGATGAACTCTTTTATAAATGTGAAACCTACAACAGTTATCTTTTGCATTCAAATTATTTTTATTTTTCTTATTTTCTTTTACTTTTACCCTTCAATTTCACACTTACAATTCTTTGTCTTTTCTACTTCTTCTAATTGCTTAAAAATTGGGTTTGCACCAATCTAACTACAAACAAAGTCCCCGTGGACTCGACACTCAGACTTCCATTTTAGTTTACTACTTGAGATAATTTGGTGCACTTTCCAATGAGTTAACAAGCACATCAAACAATAGGAGAAAAAGGTCTCTACATCCTGCCACATGTTATTCCAAAAGAAACTACCCTGTAGACGATGCAAAGATTTAGCAATGCCCATGTCATACCCTAATTTCGTCTGGGGACCATTGTTTGTCAGCATGCGACCTTCGTTTGACCACCTCAAAATGTTTAACACCCATAGTTGTTGAATCCGTAAAGTTCCGAGATGTTTCAAGAAGAAATCGGTCAAAAACACGAAAACGAGAGTGTATTTAACAAAGTGGGGTGTGTGTAAATAAACTGTTACACTTTAATTTCATATGAGGACTATTGTTGATCGCTTTGGAAGGCTTAACACTCATCGCGATGGAATCCGTAAAGTTTTGTGAGAATTTGGAAAGAAAACGACCTAAAACACAAAAATGGGGGCGAACTTATCAAGATAGGGGTGTAAATAGAAATTTAAATCTAGGCCCTTCCATAATATTGTTGAAAAATGGTTTATGGGGCTTCCGTGGCTTCCATGGCTTTCGTAAAATTTTTAAAAATCTTGGGTAAGCATATTTCACTTAACATTGGTGAAAGGGAAGAGAAAAAAAGATGAAAATCAAATCCGAAACACTTCTGTAAGGCTTCCGTAACTTTTCCGTAAAGTACGAAAAGGGAGGTGAACTTAGTAATTGGGGTGCGCTTAGAAATCTTCCTCAAGAAGCCTCTGGGCGGCAAGCACCTCCCTTTTTCCCTATAAATAGGGGAGGGGGGCTGTTTCAAAACATTCCGGACCCCTTGGCTATGCATTTCGACTGTTTTGGATGAAAAAATGTGTTTTCGTGAAGAAAATCAAAGTCGAGGTGCTTCCGTAACGCTTCCGTAAGCGATTCTGTGGAAATTCTTCATCGTTTTTCACCGTTCTTCGTTCGTTCTTCAGTCTTCAACCCGTAAGTTCCCGGAATCGAATCTTTCAATTCATTCTATGCACCCTTAGCGGTCCCTACTTGTTTTGTGTACTTTCACTTTAATTTCGCTTACTTTCAGTTCTCTTTTCTTCTGCTTTAACGAGCTTTTAACCGTTTATTTAAGCCGTTTTCTCACCTAATAAATGATAAAATGAATTTCAACCGATCATTTGTATTGTAATCTCGTTTAATGGATGTTAAAACAAAATCTAACCGATCGTTCACGCTATAACCTCGGTTAAACCAAAAAAAGCAAAATAATAATAAAATAATCAAAATATCTTGAAAAATAATAATAATAAAATAATCAAGAAAAATCAATCGGACGTTTTTTCTTTGAAATTTTCCTTCAATGAATTGACTAACAACCAAAGTGAAACTAAAGCTAAAATCAACTCACAAATCAAGCTTTGTCCGCAAAAATCAATAAAGACCGTTTTAAGGTCCAACGCCTTAAACGGTCCTCTTTGCTTTATCGGTTAACATGGACCGTTCAAAAGCATAAATCAACATCTAACTTTACCGCTTTTTGTCGACCACCCCAAGAGATCGTTAATGATCCAACGCCTTAAACGTTTCTCTCCTTTCAAAATGAAAAGATCGTTTAAAGGTCCAATGCCTTAAATGAACTTTGTTCAATTAAAATCTATCTTGCAAAAAAAAGATAAAAAAAAATATTTAACCAACGTTTAGTTCTAAAAGAACTACGTAGGTCTGATTTCCTCATCGCAATTGAGGAATACGTAGGAGCGAGGGAAACACCCTTGTCGACCACGAAAAAGATAAAAAAAATACAAAAATGCATAAAAAGACATAAATACATAAAAAAGGGAAAAATACATAATTTTGAAAGTCATATTTTCACACTTGATTGAAGGTTGCCGTCCCTTGTGACGGACGCGTGGGGTGCTAATATCTTCTCTGTGCGTAAAACAACTCCCGAACCTTTCACGCTTAAAGTTCGTAGACCACACTTTTCCGATTTTTCTGACGTTTTCCTCGAATAAACGTTAATGGCGACTCCGCGCAATTTCATCCCATGGAAGACGCACCCATGAGTCTCGCATTGCCCTCCCGCCGAAGGGTAGGTTGCGACAATTGGCGACTCCACTGGGGACTGTTTTTAGAGAGTTAGGCCTATTAATCTTTTGTGCAAAAGTTGTGTTTTCCCTTTCATCGGTTTCCCTTTTCCTTTATGTTCTTGTATAAACTTCTTCGATGCTTTGAGTGTGTTTTAATGTATGCATGAGATAAATATGTATTCATTTGATGCACACAGCACCAACACCTTTTTGCACACACGGTGAGTTGAAAAGGAAGGGCCCTATACCCGGGTCCATGGGAAAATAAGGAGTGGAGGTAAATCTATGGACATGCTGGGTCTCCGACTTGCTTGATAACAGTGAACCCTCATCTAGAGTTTTTCTCTTTGATAACATATTGTTGCTGGTAGTCCCTACTATCGCAATATGTTTATCGAAGGGGATGATACCTCTAGAAACCGACAAGAGAGATATGACCACCTTGGGAATTATCACTAAAAACCTTTTAGTTCCTCCTGTTTAGGTCCCTAAAATAGGGGCACAAAGCGAACACGCTGCGTGCCTTTTGAAATACTACCTGCATATGACTTAAATGATGTATACACCTTTTGATGTATGATTATTTGTGGATATTGCCATGCTGTGTACATCTCCGTGTTACCCTTTTTTCGCATCTGCATCATGTCATCATGCACGCGTTGCATTTTGATTCCCTCATTTGTCCTGAGAAATCGGGAGGTTCGTATCACCTTCTTAAATGCATGCATCAGGCGCTATGCTGCCCAAATGCTGTATTTAAGAAAGAGATAAATCTCTCGGGCTCTCGTGTCCATAAAATGCATTTGTGCCGCAAGCATTTCTTCATGCATTCATCCATTTTACCCGCGATAGATGTCGGAGTCTTGATTCGCACAAGATTTTTTTTCCACTTTAGTAAAACATGGGATCGAGTCAGACGCCTTGGCTTAAAAAGAGGTTCTATCAGGTCAAGATCAAGAGCCTAGGAGTCACCAGTCTGAAAGAGTTAGGACAATTGATAGGTCAACTCCAGCGACAAGCCTTTCGCAAAGCCTATGGTAAGATCTGGGACCTAACTATGGCGGAGGTCTCCATAGAGGCCATTGCCTCCCTCGCTCAATATTATGACTAGCCTTTGAGGTGTTTCACCTTTGGGGACTTCCAGTTAACACCCACAGTGGAAGAGTTTGAAGAGATCCTAGGATGCCCTCTAGGAAGGAGTAAACCGTATCTTTTCTCAGGCTTCTATCCCTCATTGGCTAGAATTTCCAAAATAGTCAAAATCTCGACACAGGAATTGGACCGGGGAAAGCAAGTCGAAAATGGGGTGGTTGGAGTACCAAGGAAATGTTTGGAAGCAAAGGCGAGAACCTTGGCAAGTCAAGACGAATGGGCCTCATTCATGGACGTCCTGGCGCTTTTGATCTTCAGAGTGGTCCTCTTTCCAAATGTGGATGGGTTGGTGGACCAGGCAGCGATTGATGCTTTTCTCGCCTTTCACGACCGCAAGGAAAGCCCGATTATCGCTATCTTAGTCGATCTATATGACACATTCGATCGAAGATGTGAGAAGAACAGGGCAAGGATCATTTGCTGCACACCGACCCTCTACGTATGGTTGGTTTCACACCTTTTTTGCCAAGAGGTGAGACACGTTTGCCTGCTAGAAGGCCACCGCTCATGCACCGCGAAAATGGAGGCAAATTGGGACCGACTCTTAGCAAGCAAAGAAGGAGTGTCAGTCAATTGGTTCCCCTAATGGAAAGAAGAAAGAATCGGAATTCTTATTTCGTGCGGAGGATTTCCAAACATTCCCTTGATGGGGACGAGGGGTTGCATTAATTACAATCCCGTCCTCGCCATAAGACAACTTGGTTACCCTATGAGAAGGGCGCCATCAGAGGAAGGCCTCACACCTTTTATTGCTGGAGAGGATAATCACTCAGGAGGATCGAGAGATGAGGCCACATCAAGAAGAGACAGGACTCGTAGACTTAGGTACCAGCAGTGGAAAGAAGGAAGTAAAAGTAGCCACGGGTATGACCGCCCCCATCTGTAAAGAATTAATGGCCCTGCTGAAGGACTACCAAGACGTCTTTGCCTGGTTATACCAAGATATGCCTGGTTTGAATTCTGAGGTAGTAAGCATCGCTTTCGTATATTCCTTCCTTAGGCATGCCCTCCTGGTTTCCAACTAGGGAATTGGCGGGTGGAGGAACGCCCGGACGTTTATGCGACAAGCATAATGTAACCTTTTTAGCTTTAAAACTCTACGGTCGGGCCTAGACTTTAGGGTTTTCTTTTATTAAGGCATTATGTCTTTTGTTGTTGAAGTTATAATATAAAGATCTTTCTTCATCTGTTCTTGCGCCTCTACCCATTCTCATTCATTTGCATGTTTATTTCCTTGTTACGCTTAAAATGATACAGATCTGACGATGAGTCCCGCGAAGGTACTTATACCGGGTACCCGGCCGTCGATTTCGAGCAAGAAGCAAGTTGGACGGAGGATGAAGAGGACAAGGATGTAGGGCTTTCCCCAGAGCTGGAGAGGATAATCACTCAGGAGGATCTAGAGATGAGGCCACATCAAGAAGAGACAGGACTCGTAGACTTAGGTACCAGCAGTGGAAAGAAGGAAGTAAAAGTAGCCACGGGTATGACCGCCCCCATCTGTAAAGAATTAATGGCCCTGCTGAAGGACTACCAAGACGTCTTTGCCTGGTTATACCAAGATATGCCTGGTTTGAATTCTGAGGTAGTAAGCATCGCTTTCGTATATTCCTTCCTTAGGCATGCCCTCCTGGTTTCCAACTAGGGAATTGGCGGGTGGAGGAACGCCCGGACGTTTATGCGACAAGCATAATGTAACCTTTTTAGCTTTAAAACTCTACGGTCGGGCCTAGACTTTAGGGTTTTCTTTTATTAAGGCATTATGTCTTTTGTTGTTGAAGTTATAATATAAAGATCTTTCTTCATCTGTTCTTGCGCCTCTACCCATTCTCATTCATTTGCATGTTTATTTCCTTGTTACGCTTAAAATGATACAGATCTGACGATGAGTCCCGCGAAGGTACTAATACCGGGTACCCGGCCGTCGATTTCGAGCAAGAAGCAAGTTGGACGGAGGATGAAGAGGACAAGGATGTAGGGCTTTCCCCAGAGCTGGAGAGGATAATCACTCAGGAGGATCTAGAGATGAGGCCACATCAAGAAGAGACATGACTCGTAGACTTAGGTACCAGCAGTGGAAAGAAGGAAGTAAAAGTAGCCACGGGTATGACCGCCCCCATCTGTAAAGAATTAATGGCCCTGCTGAAGGACTACCAAGACGTCTTTGCCTGGTTATACCAAGATATGCCTGGTTTGAATTCTGAGGTAGTAAGCATCGCTTTCGTATATTCCTTCCTTAGGCATGCCCTCCTGGTTTCCAACTAGGGAATTGGCAGGTGGAGGAACGCCTGGACGTTTATGCGACAAGCATAATGTAACCTTTTTAGCTTTAAAACTCTACGGTCGGGCCTAGACTTTAGGGTTTTCTTTTATTAAGGCATTATGTCTTTTGTTGTTGAAGTTATAATATAAAGATCTTTCTTCATCTGTTCTTGCGCCTCTACCCATTCTCATTCATTTGCATGTTTATTTCCTTGTTACGCTTAAAATGATACAGATCTAACGATGAGTCCCGCGAAGGTACTAATACCGGGTACACGGGCGTCGATTTCGAGCAAGAAGCAAGTTGAACGGAGGATGAAGAGGACAAGGATGTAGGGCTTTCCCCAGAGCTGGAGAGGATAATCACTCAGGAGGATCGAGAGATGAGGCCACATCAAGAAGAGACAGGACTCGTAGACTTAGGTACCAGCAGTGGAAAGAAGGAAGTAAAAGTAGCCACGGGTATGACCGCCCCCATCTGTAAAGAATTAATGGCCCTGCTGAAGGACTACTAAGACGTCTTTGCCTGGTTATACCAAGATATGCCTGGTTTGAATTCTGAGGTAGTAAGCATCGCTTTCGTATATTCCTTCCTTAGGCATGCCCTCCTGGTTTCCAACTAGGGAATTGGCGGGTGGAGGAACGCCCGGACGTTTATGCGACAAGCATAATGTAACCTTTTTAGCTTTAAAACTCTACGGTCGAGCCTAGACTTTAGGGTTTTCTTTTATTAAGGCATTATGTCTTTTGTTGTTGAAGTTATAATATAAAGATCTTTCTTCATCTGTTCTTGCGCCTCTACCCATTCTCATTCATTTGCATGTTTATTTCCTTGTTACGCTTAAAATGATACAGATCTGACGATGAGTCCTGCGAAGGTACTAATACCGGGTACCCGGCCGTCGATTTCGAGCAAGAAGCAAGTTGGACGGAGGATGAAGAGGACAAGGATGTAGGGCTTTCCCCAGAGCTGGAGAGGATAATCACTCAGAAGGATCGAGAGATGAGGCCACATCAAGAAGAGACAGGACTCGTAGACTTAGGTACCAGCAGTGGAAAGAAGGAAGTAAAAGTAGCCACGGGTATGACCGCCCCCATCTGTAAAGAATTAATGGCCCTGCTGAAGGACTACCAAGACGTCTTTGCCTGGTTATACCAAGATATGCCTGTTTTGAATTCTGACATCGTACAACATAGATTACCTCTAAATCCTGAGTGTTCCCCGGTAAAGGAAAAGCTGAGGAGGATGAAGCCCGAGATGTCCCTGAAAATAAAAGAAGAACTAAAGAAACAATTCGATATTGGCTTCTTGGCTGTTGCTCGGTACTCGGAATGGGTTGCCAACATTGTGCCAGTACCTAAGAAGGATGGGAAGGTACGAATGTGTGTGGATTATCGGGACTTAAATCGAGCCAGTCCCAAAGACAATTTCCCTCTGCCGCACATCGATGTCCTCGTAGATAATACAGCCAATTTCTCTTTGTTTTCCTTCATGGACGGTTTCTCCGGCTACAATCAGATAAAGATGGCGCCAGAGAATATGGAAAATACCATATTCATCACCCTGTGGGGAACATTCTGCTATAAGGTGATGTCCTTTGGGCTCAAGAACGCCGGGGCAACCTATCAACGGGCTATGGTGGCTTTATTCCAAGACATGATGCACTGAGAGATCGAAGTCTACGTAGATGACATGATCGCCAAGTCTAAAACTGAGTAGGAACACCTCGTTAACTTGCGGAAGTTGTTCGAAAGGCTTAGGAAGTATCAATTGAGGTTGAACCCCGCTAAGTGCACCTTCGGGGCAAGTCGAGAAAATTACTGGGTTTCATCCTAAGTCAGAAAGGAATAGAGGTGGACCCCAAAAAGGTAAAAGGCAACCTTGAGATGCCAAAACCGCGTACCAAGAAGCAGGTCCGAGGTTTCCTGGGGCATTTGAACTACAATGTCAGATTCATATCACAACTTACAGCTACCTGTGAGCTGTTGTTCAAGCTCTTACGCAAGAACCAGTCTGTCCACTTGAACGAGGACTGTCAAAAGGCGTTTGGAAAAATCGAACAGCACCTCATGAACCTTCCCGTGCTTATGCAACCGGTGCCTGGTAGACCTCTCATCTTGTACATGACGGTTTTGGACGAGTCAATGGGGTGCATGCTGGGGCAGCATGACGAGTTTGGAAAAAGAGAGCGAGTCGTCTACTACTTAAGTAAGAAGTTCACGGCCTGCGAGATGAACTACTCCCTGCTGGAAATGACATGTTGTGCTTTGGTTTGGGCGTCCCACCGTTTAAGACAGTACATGCTGAGCCATACCACCTGGCTAGTATCCAAGATGGACTTTGAGAAACCTACTCTCACGGGGCGGATCGCTCGGTGGCAGGTTTTGCTATTCGAGTTCGACATAGTCTACGTCACCCAAAAGGCGATAAAGGGGAGCGCCTTGACGGGCTATTTGGCTCAGTAGCCTCTCAATGATTATCAACCCATGCATCCCGAGTTCCCAGATGAGGACATCATAGCCACATTTGAAGAGAAGCTAGACAAGGACAGGGACAAGTGGATCATGTGGTTCGATGGGGCATCAAACGTTCTAGGCCATGACGTTGGGGCAGCATTGGTTTCTCCGGAAAATCGATGCATACCTTTCACAGCCAGGCTTGGGTTCAACTGCACCAATAACATGGCTGAATATGAAGCATGCGCCCTGGGCATCCAAGCAGCAATTGACTTCAACGTCAAGCTACTCAAGGTGTACGGAGACTCGGCGCTGGTAATTCACCAGCTGAGAGGAGAATGGGAAACTTAGGATCACAAACTAATACCCTACCAGACTTATATCAAGGAATTGACTGAGTTCTTTGATGAGATCTCCTTCCATCACGTTCCCCGAGAGGAAAATCAAATGACGGATGCACTGGTCACTTTAGCATCCATGTTCCAGCTGACACCGCACGGAGACCTACCATACATTGAGTTCAGGTGTCACGGCAGATCTGCACATTGCTGCTTGGTGGAAGAGGAACGGGATGGTAAGCCTTGGTATTTCGACATCAAGCGATACATTGAAAGCAATGAGTACCCACCGGAGGCTTCTGACAATGACAAGAGGACGTTAAGGAGATTGGCAGCCGATTTCATCTTAAGCGGAAGCAGACTATACAAGAGAAACCACGACATGGTTTTGCTCCGATGCGTGAACACTAAGGAAGTTGAGTGCATGCTGGGGGAGGTCCATGAGGGCTCTTTCGGTACGCACACTAACGGGCACGCTATGGCTAGGAAGATCTTGAGGGCGGGCTATTATTAGCTCACCATGGAGAGCAATTGTTGCCTCCACGTAAGGAAGTGTCACAAATGCCAGATGTTTGCGGACAATGTCAACGCTCCGCCCCTGCCATTGAATGTGTTGGCCGCACCATGGCCCTTTTCCATGTGGGGAATAGATGTGATCGGGGCCATAGAGCCCAAAGCTGCAAACGGACATTGTTTCATGCTGGTGGCGATCGATTACTTCACCAAGTGGGTCAAAGCTGCCTCGTACGCTAGCGTCATGAGGAGTGTGGTGGTCAGGTTCATCAAGAGGGAGATTATCTGCCGGTATGGTTTTCCGAGGAAGATTATCACGGACAACGACACCAACTTGAATAACAAAATGATGGGGGAAATGTGCGAGGAATTTAAGATCCAACACCATAATTCCACACCCTACAGACCCAAGATGAATAGAGCGGTGGAGGCGGCCAACAAGAATATCAAGAAGATTATCCAGAAGATGGCTGTGTCATACAAGGACTGGCATGAGATGCTCCCTTTCGCACTACATGGCTACCGAACCTCAGCGCGCACTTCAACCGGGGCAAGGCTGTTCTCCTTGGTATACGGAATGGAGGTCGTGCTACCGTTTGAGGTGGAAGTCCCGTCATTAAGGATCTTGGTGGAGTCCGGATTAAAGGAGTCAGAGTGGGCCCAAGCACATTTCGATCAGCTCAATCTCATAAAAGGCAAGCGTCTCGCCGCTATGAGCCACGAGCATTTGTACTAGAAACGGGTGAAGAATGCTTACGACAAAAAGGTACACTCGTGCAGGTTCAGCGAAAGGGACCTGGTACTGAAGAAAGTCTCCCAGGCCCTACAAGACAATAGAGGAAAGTGGGCCCCGAACTACGAAGGGCCTTTCATTGTAAAAAAGGCTTTCTCCGGAGGGGCCTTTGTGCTCACCAACATGGATGACGAGGAACTACCTTCACCCATAAACTCCGATGTCATCAAGCGATACTACGCTTAAGACCTGGGGCAATTAAGGAAGTCGCTGCATGTTTTATTTTCTTTGGTTTCCCCCAGGGATTCCTTTATGCAATCCTACCCCGCAAGGGCATTGGATAGAAAAATCCAAGTAGATTGGGCCAGAGATGCAAGAGAAGGCCCTAGGGTTCTTATGAGCCTTAGGGTAGATTTCGGGCCCATGGGCTAAGTACGAGCCCACTTATCTTTGTAAATATTCGATTAAGGTTTCATTATTTTTGGGCCTTGTATTTAGGGCTCCATAATGTAGGTAGGGTACCCTAGAAATATAGGATTTTTCAGCCCTTGTATTTTAGGGCACCTAGACTAGTTTTTGTATTAGGGGTAGTTTTGTAATTTCACATGCACTAAGTGGATATTTGATGTGTGTGGTTGGAAATAAATTTAATTGAATTGGTAGAATCCCAATCCAATTAAATTTTAGAGGGGGAGGTGAGCATTTTCTTACTACACCCCATTGCCACACCATACAGTCACACTTTGTGCATGTCCTTCATGCTTTACATGCCTCATGACACCTAAGCACACTTAGTGGAGAATCTTGGAATTGATCTTGGATTAGTGGGATGAACCATAACTAAAATTCACTAATCATAATTAGTGAAATTTTGGCTCCAAAGTTTGGCTCCACAAATTCAATTTCAAATTCAAGTGAAATTTGAATTTCCCTCTAATTTTGTGTGACACTTAGGCTACAAATAGAGGTCATGTGTGTGCATTTTTTTCAACTTTGATCATTTGAATATTAAACTTCAGATTTCAAAGCTCATTTAGAGCACAAAATTTTGTGCTCTTCTCTCCCTCTCCCCTCATTCATCTCCTTCTTCCTCCAAGCTCTTATCCATGGCCTCCTATGGTGGTGAGCTTCTTCTAGACTCATCTTCTCCTTGAAGTGGCGTCTCCTCTCTCTCTTCCTTTCTCCATTCCGTTGCCATTCATTTTCCAAGAAGCAAAAGAATCCATTGATGAAGAAGATCCTAGGCCTACAAGCTCCAATGGAGCTTGCATCATTCCTGTCCTCTGTAATTTTCTCGTCGCAATCTCTTAATGAACGTGGGATTGGGGGTTCGTTGTTCTGATCCTCGCTTTGTGCCTTAAAAGATGCGTAGTCTTTTAATGACTCGGGCCTTTTCGCTCAGTCCATGGGGATGCCCCAAGCGCTTAATTAAAACTGAACCCGACAAGCTTTTGCTAAAGAATTATTGCATTTGAAAATGCTCATGCATATGCATGCACATGCATATTTTTTATCTTGTGAATCGAAAGACAGGGACAAGATTGCTTTAAGTGATGGTCAAATACCGCGCCAAATCCAAGACAGAGATCAACCGAGGTAAGTGGTAGCGTAGCCACGTTTTGCTACACAATGTCATTTCCTGCTTTCAGGTGCTCGGGGACAGGTACAAGTAGACGCTAGGCCCGTGATCAACAGATCGTCGTCCCGTGTCCAGCTCAAGACGTTAAAAAAGCACTACTAGGAGGCAACCTAGTACCTTTTAAATCTCTGCTTGTTATTTGATCACCTTTGTTTCTCAAGTCATAGTAGGACACACCTAGTTGCTCATGATCCTAGGAATTTAAATAAAACAAGCACAAGCTCGGAAGGTAGTCATACCTCACAAAATATATATATATATATATATATATATATATATATATATATATATATATATATATATATATATGTATGTTTAGGTATACCTTGGATACGCATGTATATAGCAAAAATACCTCACAAAAATATACATAAGTTTAGGTAGCAAAATACCTCATAAAAAAAACAGAAAAAGTAAAATAAAAATAAAATTGGTTAGCTAAAAAGCCAACATGCTTTTGAAAGGAAATGAACTTGCCATTCAGAACACAAGGTTTTTGAAGAAAAATGTGTATGCACCTGAAGGGTGAATGCTGTGAAAATTTTCCTGAACGCCCAAAATGGACTCGGATGAATGCATGAATTGATGAAAGAACATATTTTGGAAACACTTGATTGACTTAAATAGGAAAAATGAATCCTGAGCCTTAGTGTCACATGACCATAAAAACTTGATGCTTGAGTGTCCACATGGGTTCGTGCATGACTAGTTTTGCATAAAATTTCCGAATCATCATTGTTGCATGTGTGTCATGGAAATAATGTGGGACATCCCCTTTATCCCTGAACCGCTGGCCAAACCCACACCCTGACATATATCATGTCCAGCCGTTCTACAAGCCTTGAGCCAAAATCCCAACTTACCATAAACCTTGACCCAGGGTGAGAATGTCCATCCTTGCCCTCGAATGAAAACAAAGAAAAGAAAGTTCCCGATCAAAGATCGGAAGAAAGCAAAAGAAGAAAATTCCCAATCAAGATTGAGGATACGTAGGAGCAAAAGCCTCACTTTTGTCGACCGCCCCACCTTTCGCTATCCTTACCCGAGAAGTCAGGTGGTAGGCGGAGATACCCAAGTGGTTATCCATACAAAACAATTTCTGTTAATCTTGACCCGAGAAGTCAGGTGGCAGGCGGAGATACCCAAGAGGTTATCCATATAAACACTTTTTTGCTATCCGTCAGACTCAGAGTCCGATAGCATGCAGAGACTAACATCTTCATTTGCACCCTTTATCAACCAGGGGCAAGTGAGCCTGTTGACACGCAAAGACTAACGTCGTCTTCTGCACCTTTGTCATCCAGAGACGACGAGTCCGATGACATGCGGAGATACCCAAGTGGTTATCCGTGCAAACGATTTCTGTTAATCCTGACCCGAGAAGTCAGGTGGCAGGCGGAGATACCCAAGTGGTTATCCGTACAAAATGATTTCTATTAATCCTGACCCGAGAAGTCAGGTGGCAGGCAGAGATACCCAAGTGGTTATCCATATAAACACTCTTTTGCTATCCGTCAAACTTAGAGTCTGGTAGCATGCAGAGACTAACATCATCATCTGCACCCTTTGTCAACCAGGGGCAAGCGAGCCCGTTGACACGCAGAGACTAACCGTCGTCTTCTGCACCTTTGTCATCTAGAAACGGCGAGTCCAATGACATGCGAAGATACCCAAGTGGTTATCCGTGCAAACGATTTCTGTTAATCTTGACCCGAGAAGTCAGGTGGCAGGCAGAGATACCTTATGGTCATCCGCACCTTTTGTCAACCAGAGGCAAACGAGTCGTTGACAGACAGAGACTAACATCGCCATTTGCACCCTTTGTCAAGCAGGGGCAAGCGAGCCCGTTGACACGCAGAAACTAACGTCGTCTTCTGCACCTTTGTCATCTAGAGACGGCGAGTCCGATGACATGCGGAGATACCCAAGTGGTTATCCGTGCAAAGGCACTTCTGTTAATCCTGACCCGTGAAGTCAGGTGGCAGGCGGAAATAACCCAAGTGGTTATCCATACACACACAGTTCTGCTACCCCGACGTGTGAGAAGTCAGGTAGCATGCGGAGACACCCTATATGGTAATTCGCACACATTTCGAAGACGACAATGTCTTCACCTCAAAAACTTCAATATCCTTTTCCCCTGTGCTTCGTAGGACTCGACATCCTTTGCGCTAGTGGTCGGTCAGGTAAAGATTCAGCTCAAATGAAATTAATGTCTTATCTTTACTTCCCATTTATCTCCAATAAAAGATAAGTAAAGAGGGGCCATTGTCATACCCTAATTTCGTCCGGGGACCATTGTTTGTTGACATGCGACCTTCGTTTGACCACCTCAAAATGTTTAACACCCATCATTGTGGAATCCGTAAAGTTCCGAGATGTTTCGAGAAGAAACTGGTCAAAACACGAAATGAGAGTGTATTTAGCAAAGTGGGGTGTGTGTAAATAAATTGTTACTCTCTAATTTCATCTGAGGATCATTGTTGATTGCTTCGGAAGGCTTAACACTCATCGCGGTGGAATCTGTAAAGTTTCGTGAGATTTTCGAAAGAAAACAGCCAAAAACACAAAAATGGGGGGTGCACTTATCAAGATAGGGGTGTAAATAGAAATTCTAATCTAGGCCCTTCCGGAACATTTTGGAAGTTGGGTTGCTTAAGTTGGAAGCAACTGGGTGGCAAGCTCCTCCACGTTGTTGAAAAATGGTTTCCGGGGCTTCCATGGCTTTCGTAATGCTTCCATAAAATTTCCGAAAACCTTGGGTAAGCATACTTCACTTAACATTGGTGAAAGGGAAGAGAAAAAAAAGATGAAAAATCAAATTTGAAACACTTCCGTAAGGCTTCCGTAACTTTTCCATTAAGTACGAAAAGGAGGGTGAACTTAGTAATTGGGGTGCGCTTAGAAATCTTCCTCAAGAAGCCTCTGGGCGTCAAGCACCTCCCTTTTCCCTATAAATAGGGGAGGGGGGGGGGGGCTGTTTCAAAACATTTCGGACCCCTTGGCTATGCATTTCGGTTGTTTTGGGTGAAAAAATGTGTTTTCGTGAAGAAAATCCAAGCCGAGGTGCTTCCGTAACGCTTCCGTAAGCGATTCTGTGGAAATTCTGCATCGTTCTCCACCGTTCTTCGTTCGTTCTTCGTCGTTCTTCAGTCTTCAACCGGTAAGTTCCCGAAATCGAATCTTTCAATTCATTCTATGCATCCTTAATGGTCCCTGTTAGTGTTTAGCTCTACTAAGCTTTAAAAGATTGGCTAAGATTTTGTTAAAACATAAGCACTTAGACAATGAAGGAAAGCTGGAGTTGCTGCACATGATGTCCAACGTTATATCAAGGAATGAGATCGGGCTGCACAATGCACAAGGCAAGATAAAATGTCAAATGAAGTATTGAAGTTGCAGGATCCACGATGTCGAATACAATGTCCTGACATCCTGCCCGAGAATACTGGAGTTGCTGTACAATGCAAGATAAAAGTCAAGTGCAGAAGTGAAGTTGCAGGATCCACGATGTCGGATACAATGTCCTGACATCCTGCCCGAGAATACTGGAGTTGCTGTACAATGCAAGATAAAAGTCAAGTGCAGAAGTGAAGCTGCAGGATCCACGATGTCGGACACGATGTCCTGACATCCGGCCCGAAAATACTGGACATATAAATCTGTTATATCTTTAACAGATTATTGTGCAGATAGCAAGAGATTAGAAGATCTATCTTTAGGAACGAATTAAAAGATCATTAAAGTTCGAATTTCAAAGTAGAAGAGTTCGTTCAGGGATTAAAGATTAAAGATTAAAGATTCAAACTAAAAGATCAAAAGTTAACTAAAAGATCAAAAGTTATCTTTTAGTTCTTTAACTGCAGATTTTTCAGAAGAAGATAGATCTCCTCCAGCATCGCACATGGCTATATAAACACGAAGGCTGCACGAGTTCTGTACCAAGTCCGGGATCGAAGAGTTATTTTGTGAGTTTTGGTATTTTGTGAGTTTTGGGACTTGAGTGATTTGTGAGCCACCTTGATGGTACCCTAACATCAAGTGTTGGACCTATGTGTGTAGAGTTGATCTCTAGTGTGTAGAGTTGATCTCTTTTGTTCAGAGTTGATCTCTGGTGTGTCTTTGACTTAATTGTAAACACGGGAGTTTCTCATATCTAAGAGTGGCTCTTAGGTAGAGATCGCACGGGTAGTGGTTAGGTGAGAAGGTTGTAAACAGGGGCTGTTAGACGTTGTAAACAGGGGCTGTTAGACCTTGAACTAACACTATTGAGAGTGGATTTCCTCCCTGGCTTGGTAGCCCCCAGATGTAGGTGAGGTTGCACCGAACTGGGTTAACAATCCTCTTGTGTCATTTACTTGTTTAATCTGTTCATACGGACACATATAATCTGCATGTTCTGAAGCGTGATGTCGTGACATCCGGTACGACATCTGTCCCCTGGTATCAGAATTTCAATTGGTATCAGAGCCAACACTCGAAATCACAGAGTGAGATCTAGGGAGATAAATTCTGATGAACATGGAGAAAGAAGGAGGACCAGTGAACAGACCACCAATCCTAGATGGAACCAACTATGAATACTGGAAAGCAAGGATGGTGGCCTTCCTCAAATCACTGGATAGCAGAACCTGGAAAGCTGTCATCAAAGGCTGGGAACATCCCAAGATGCTGGACACAGAAGGAAAGCCCACTGATGAATTGAAGCCAGAAGAAGACTGGACTAAAGAAGAAGACGAATTGGCACTTGGAAACTCCAAAGCTTTGAATGCTCTATTCAATGGAGTTGACAAGAATATCTTCAGACTAATCAACACTTGCACAGTGGCCAAAGATGCATGGGAGATCCTGAAAACCACTCATGAAGGAACCTCCAAAGTGAAGATGTCCAGATTGCAACTCTTGGCTACAAAATTCGAAAATCTGAAGATGAAGGAGGAAGAGTGTATTCATGACTTCCACATGAACATTCTTGAAATTGCCAATGCTTGCACTGCCTTGGGAGAGAGGATAACAGATGAAAAGCTGGTGAGAAAGATCCTCAGATCCTTGCCTAAGAGATTTGACATGAAAGTCACTGCAATAGAGGAGGCCCAAGACATTTGCAACATGAGAGTGGATGAACTCATTGGTTCCCTTCAAACCTTTGAGCTAGGACTCTCGGATGGGGCTGAAAAGAAGAGCAAGAACTTGGCGTTCGTGTCCAATGATGAAGGAGAAGAAGATGAGTATGACCTGGATACTGATGAAGGTCTGACTAATGCAGTTGTGCTCCTTGGAAAACAGTTCAACAAAGTGATGAACAGAATGGACAGGAGGCAGAAGCCACATGTCCAGAACATCCCTTTCGACATCAGGAAAGGCAGTAAATACCAGAAAAGGTCAGATGTAAAGCCCAGTGACAGCAAAGGAATTCAATGCCATGGGTGTGAAGGCTATGGACACATCATAGCTGAATGTCCCACTCATCTCAAGAAGCAGAGGAACGGACTTTCTGTATGTCGATCTGATACAGAGAGTGAACAAGAAAGTGACTCTGACAGAGATGTGAATGCACTCACTGGGAGATTTGAATCTGCTGAAGATTCAAGTGATACAGACAGTGAAATCACTTTTGATGAGCTTGCTACATCCTATAGAGAACTATGCATCAAAAGTGAGAAGATTCTTCAGCAAGAAGCACAACTGAAGAAGGTCATTGCAGATCTGGAGGCTGAAAAGGAGGCACATAAAGAGGAGATCTCTGAGCTTAAAGGAGAAGTCGGTTTTCTGAACTCTAAATTGGAAAACATGACCAAATCAATAAAGATGCTGGATAAAGGCTCAGATACGCTTGATGAGGTGCTGCTGCTTGGAAAGAATGCTGGAAACCAGAGAGGACTTGGATTTAATCCTAAGTCTGCTGGCAGAACGACCATGACAGAATTTGTTCCTGCCAAAAACAGGACTGGAGCCACGATGTCACAACATCGGTCTCGACATCATGGAACGCAGCAGAAAAAGAGCAAAAGAAAGAAGTGGAGGTGTCACTACTGTGGCAAGTATGGTCACATAAAGCCCTTTTGCTATCATCTACATGGCCATCCACATCATGGAACTCAAAGTAGCAACAGCAGAAAGAAGATGATGTGGGTTCCAAAACACAAGGCTGTCAGTCTTGTTGTTCATACTTCACTTAGAGCATCAGCTAAGGAAGATTGGTACCTAGATAGCGGCTGTTCCAGACACATGACAGGAGTCAAAGAATTCCTGCTGAACATTGAGCCCTGCTCCACTAGTTATGTGACATTTGGAGATGGCTCTAAAGGAAAGATCATTGGAATGGGAAAGCTAGTTCATGATGGACTTCCTAGTCTGAACAAAGTACTGCTGGTGAAGGGACTGACTGCAAACTTGATCAGCATCAGTCAGCTGTGTGATGAAGGATTCAATGTAAACTTCACAAAGTCAGAATGCTTGGTGACAAATGAGAAGAGTGAAGTTCTAATGAAGGGCAGCAGATCAAAGGACAATTGTTACCTATGGACACCCCAAGAAACCAGCTACTCCTCCACATGTCTATCCTCCAAAGAAGATGAAGTCAGAATATGGCATCAAAGATTTGGACATCTGCACTTAAGTGGCATGAAGAAAATCATTGACAAAGGTGCTGTTAGAGGCATTCCCAATCTGAAAATAGAAGAAGGCAGAATCTGTGGTGAATGTCAGATTGGAAAGCAAGTCAAGATGTCCTACCAGAAGCTTCAACATCAGACCACTTCCAGGGTGCTGGAACTACTTCACATGGATTTGATGGGGCCTATGCAGGTTGAAAGCCTTGGAGGAAAGAGGTATGCCTATGTTGTTGTGGATGATTTCTCCAGATTTACCTGGGTCAACTTTATCAGAGAGAAATCAGAAACCTTTGAAGTATTCAAAGAGTTGAGTCTAAGACTTCAAAGAGAAAAAGACTGTGTCATCAAGAGAATCAGGAGTGACCATGGCAGAGAATTTGAAAACAGCAGGTTCACTGAATTCTGCACATCTGAAGGCATCACTCATGAGTTCTCTGCAGCCATTACACCACAACAGAATGGGATAGTTGAGAGGAAAAACAGGACTTTGCAAGAGGCTGCTAGGGTCATGCTTCATGCCAAAGAACTTCCCTATAATCTCTGGGCTGAAGCCGTGAACACAGCATGCTACATCCACAACAGAGTCACACTGAGAAGAGGGACTTCAACCACCCTGTATGAAATCTGGAAAGGGAGGAAGCCATCTGTCAAGCACTTCCACATCTTTGGAAGTCCATGTTACATCTTGGCAGATAGAGAGCAAAGGAGAAAGATGGATCCCATGAGTGATGCAGGAATATTCCTGGGATACTCTACAAACAGCAGAGCATATAGAGTATTCAATTCCAGAACCAGAACTGTGATGGAATCCATCAATGTGGTTATTGATGATCTAACTCCAGCAAGAAAGAAGGATGTCGAAGAAGATGTCAGAACATCGGGAGACAATGTAGCAGATACAGCTAACAGTGGAGAAAATACAGAAAACTCTGATCCTGCTACAGATGAACCAGACATCAACCAACCTGACAAGAGACCCTCCATTAGAATCCAGAAGATGCACCCCAAGGAGCTGATTATAGGAGATCCAAACAGAGGGGTCACTACAAGATCAAGGGAGATTGAGATTGTCTCCAATTCGTGCTTTGTCTCCAAAATTGAGCCCAAGAATGTGAAAGAGGCACTGACTGATGAGTTCTGGATCAATGCTATGCAAGAAGAGTTGGAGCAATTCAAAAGGAATGAAGTCTGGGAGCTAGTTCCGAGACCCGAGGGAACTAATGTGATTGGCACCAAGTGGATCTTCAAGAACAAAACCAATGAAGAAGGTGTTATAACCAGAAACAAGGCCAGACTTGTTGCTCAAGGCTACACTCAGATTGAAGGTGTAGACTTTGATGAAACCTTTGCCCCTGTTGCTAGACTTGAGTCCATCAGATTATTACTTGGTGTAGCTTGCATCCTCAAATTCAAGCTGTACCAGATGGATGTGAAGAGCGCATTTCTGAATGGATACCTGAATGAAGAAGTCTATGTGGAGCAGCCAAGGGGATTTGTAGACCCAACTCATCCAGATCATGTATACAGGCTCAAGAAGGCTCTCTATGGATTGAAGCAAGCTCCAAGAGCTTGGTATGAAAGGCTGACAGAGTTCCTTACTCAGCAAGGGTATAGGAAGGGAGGAATTGACAAGACTCTCTTTGTCAAACAAGATGCTGAAAACTTGATGATTGCACAGATATATGTTGATGACATTGTGTTTGGAGGGATGTCGAATGAGATGCTTCGACATTTTGTTCAACAGATGCAATCTGAATTTGAGATGAGTCTTGTTGGAGAGCTGACTTATTTTCTGGGACTCCAAGTGAGGCAGATGGAAGACTCCATATTCCTCTCTCAAAGCAAGTATGCAAAGAACATTGTCAAGAAGTTTGGGATGGAGAATGCCAGTCATAAAAGGACACCTGCACCTACTCACTTGAAGCTGTCAAAGGATGAAGCAGGCACCAGTGTTGATCAAAGTCTGTACAGAAGCATGATTGGGAGCTTACTATATTTAACAGCTAGCAGACCCGACATCACCTATGCAGTAGGTGTTTGTGCAAGATATCAAGCCAATCCCAAGATAAGTCACTTGACTCAAGTAAAGAGAATTCTGAAATATGTAAATGGCACCAGTGACTATGGGATTATGTACTATCATTGTTCAGATTCAATGCTGGTTGGGTATTGTGATGCTGATTGGGCTGGAAGTGCAGATGACAGAAAAAGCACTTCTGGTGGATGCTTCTATTTGGGAAACAACCTTATTTCATGGTTCAGCAAGAAGCAGAACTGTGTGTCCCTATCTACTGCAGAAGCCGAGTATATTGCAGCAGGAAGCAGCTGTTCACAACTAGTTTGGATGAAGCAGATGCTGAAGGAGTACAATGTCGAACAAGATGTCATGACATTGTACTGTGACAACATGAGTGCTATTAATATTTCTAAAAATCCTGTTCAACACAGCAGAACCAAGCACATTGACATTAGACATCACTATATCAGAGATCTTGTTGATGATAAAGTGATCACACTGAAGCATGTTGACACTGAGGAACAAATAGCAGATATTTTCACAAAGGCTTTGGATGCAAATCAGTTTGAAAAACTGAGGGACAAGCTGGGCATTTGTCTGCTAGAGGAATTATAGCAGCTACTGCAATCTGAACGTGCCCAAACGAATCACTTAACATTAATAGCACGTTCACCACAAAGCAAATTCGACCGTTGCTTCACACGCCCCTCTACATTCTTCATTCAAATTTATATCTGCTTGGCATTCGTGTTTTCTCCAGCATTTCCCAATAGTTTTCTGAGATTTACGAAATCATTCCAAACGCTCTGTTTTTCCATGGCTTCCTCACCAAAAGAAACTTCCGCTCCTGGTTCACCCGCTGTACCATCATCTCCGCACCAGGAACAACCAGAATTCAACATCCAACCCATACAAATAATTCCTGGTCAAGCTTCAGTCCCTGAGAAACTGGTTCCCAGAAGACAGCAGGGAGTGAAGATTGCTGAAAACCCTAGCCCTGCAACAAGTCCTAGGGAAGTAGACACGGAGATGGACAAGAAAATCCGCAGTATTGTGAGTAGCATTCTGAAAGATGCTTCTGTGCCAGATGCTGAGAAAGATGTTCCAACATCTTCCACCCCGAATGTTTCTGTGCCTGATGTTGAGAAAGATGTTCCAACATCTTCCGCTCCAAATGCTGAAGCCGTCCCTTCACCCAGTGAAGAGGAATCAACGGAAGAAGATGATCAAGCCGCAGAGGAGACCCCTGCACCACGGGCACCAGAATCTGCTCCAGGTGACCTCATCGACCTGGAAGAAGTCGAATCTGATGAAGAACCCATTGCCAACAGGTTGGCACCTGGCATTGCGGAAAGACTTCAAAACAGAAAGGGAAAAACCCCCCTTAAGAGGTCTGGACGAATCAAGACTATGGCACAGAAGAAGAGTACTCCAATCACTCCTGCCACATCCAGAAGAAGCAAGGTTGCTATCCCCTCCAAGAAAAGGAAAGAAATTTCCTCATCCGATTCTGATGATGATGTCGAACTAGATGTCTCGACATCTAAGAGGACCAAGAAATCTGGAAGAAAGGTGCCTGGAAATGTTCCTGATGCACCATTGGACAACATCTCTTTCCACTCCATTGGCAATGCTGAAAAGTGGAAATATGTGTATCAACGCAGACTTGCGGTTGAAAGAGAACTGGGAAGAGATGCCTTGGATTGCAAAGAGACCATGGACCTCATCAAGGCTGCTGGACTACTGAAGACAGTCACCAAGTTGGGAGACTGTTATGAAGGCCTAGTCAGGGAATTCATTGTCAACATTCCCTCTGACATATCAAACAGAAAAAGTGATGATTATCAAAGAGTGTTTGTCAGAGGAAAGTGTGTTAGATTCTCCCCTGCTGTGATCAACAAACATCTGGGCAGACCTACTGATGGAATGGTGGATATTGATGTTTCTGAGCATCAGATTGCCAAGGAAATCACTGCCAAACAAGTCCAGCATTGGCCGAAGAAAGGGAAGCTTTCAGCAGGGAAGCTAAGTGTGAAGTATGCAATTCTGCACAGGATTGGAGCTGCAAACTGGGTTCCCACCAATCATACTTCCACTGTTGCCACAGGTTTGGGTAAATTTCTGTATGCTGTTGGAACCAAGTCCAAATTTAATTTTGGAAACTATATTTTTGATCAAACTGTTAAGCATTCAGAATCATTTGCTGTCAAATTACCCATTGCCTTCCCTACTGTATTGTGTGGCATTATGTTGAGTCAACATCCAAATATTTTAAACAACATTGACTCTGTAATGAAGAGAGAATCTCCTCTATCCCTGCATTACAAACTGTTTGAGGGGACACATGTCCCAGACATTGTCTCGACATCAGGGAAAGCTGCTGCTTCAGGTGCTGTGTCCAAGGATGCTCTGATTGCTGAACTCAAGGACACATGCAAGGTGCTGGAAGCAACCATCAAAGCCTCCACAGAGAAGAAAATGGAGCTGGAGCTACTGATCAAAAGGCTCTCAGAGAGTGGCATTGATGATGAAGAAGCAGCTGAGGAAGAAGGAGAAGCAGCTGAAGAAGAAGAAGAAGCTGCTGAGGAAGAGGAAGATGCAGCAGAAGAGACAGAATCAGATGATGATTCTGAAGCCACCCCATGATCATCAGACCCTTATGTTTTTACTTTTACTAGCTAAAGGGGCATGTCCCTTGAATAATTACTAGTTATTGGTCTGTAATATTTGCACATTAATTTCATGCATCCTACTTTTGCCAAATTTATGTCTAAAAAGGGGGAGTAATAGTATTATGCTTGCTATTATGCATGATTTTGAGTAGTAGGATACTATGTATGGCAGTAGGAAACGATGTATGCATGATTCATGATTTTGAGGGGGAGTTGTATGTATCATGATTCATGATTTTGAGGGGGAGTTGTATGAATATGATCTTGAGGGGGAGACTGCTGCTGCTGAGGATGATGTAAGCTACTAGAAGATGCTGCAGTAAGAGCATGAAGACAGGGGGAGCAGATAGCGGATGTCACATGAGATGTCTTGACATCCTGGAAAAGACTAGTAGCTGATAGAAGATGCTGCAGTAAGCATGAAGACAGGGGGAGCAGAAGCAGAAAGCTGATGTCACGAGAGATGTCTTGACATCCTGGAGAAGACTTGTAGATTTGCAACTTGAAGAATTTCCGCTGTGCTTGATTACTCTGATAATGGAAGTTGCTGATCCCACTTGCATAACTGCTCGTACCTGCTCAGGAAGTGTCTAAGTATGTTTTAGACAAAATTTGCCAAAGGGGGAGATTGTTAGTGTTTAGCTCTACTGAGCTTTAAAAGATTGGCTAAGATTTTGTTAAAACATAAGCACTTAGACAATGAAGGAAAGCTGGAGTTGCTGCACATGATGTCCAACGTTATATCAAGGAATGAGATCGGGCTGCACAATGCACAAGGCAAGATAAAATGTCAAATGAAGTATTGAAGTTGCAGGATCCACGATGTCGGATACAATGTCCTGACATCCTGCCCGAGAATACTGGAGTTGCTGTACAATGCAAGATAAAAGTCAAGTGCAGAAGTGAAGTTGCAGGATCCACGATGTCGGATACAATGTCCTGACATCCTGCCCGAGAATACTGGAGTTGCTGTACAATGCAAGATAAAAGTCAAGTGCAGAAGTGAAGCTGCAGGATCCACGATGTCGGACACGATGTCCTGACATCCGGCCCGAAAATACTGGACATATAAATCTGTTATATCTTTAACAGATTATTGTGCAGATAGCAAGAGATTAGAAGATCTATCTTTAGGAACGAATTAAAAGATCATTAAAGTTCGAATTTCAAAGTAGAAGAGTTCGTTCAGGGATTAAAGATTAAAGATTAAAGATTCAAACTAAAAGATCAAAAGTTATCTTTTAGTTCTTTAACTGCAGATTTTTCAGAAGAAGATAGATCTCCTCCAGCATCAAGGAGTTGCAGCCCAGAATCGTACACGGCTATATAATCATGGAGGCTGCACGAGTTCTGCACCAAGTCCGGGATTGAAGAGTTATTTTGTGAGTTTTGGGACTTGAGTGATTTGTGAGCCACCTTGATGGTACCCTAACATCAAGTGTTGGACCTATGTGTGTAGAGTTGATCTCTAGTGTGTAGAGTTGATCTCTTTTGCTCAGAGTTGATCTCTGGTGTGTCTTTGACTTAATTGTAAACACGGGAGTGTGAGTGAGAGGGAGTGAGCGGAGGTTCTCATATCTAAGAGTGGCTCTTAGGTAGAGATCGCACGGGTAGTGGTTAGGTGAGAAGGTTGTAAACAGGGGCTGTTAGACCTTGAACTAACACTATTGAGAGTGGATTTCCTCCCTGGCTTGGTAGCCCCCAGATGTAGGTGAGGTTGCACCGAACTGGGTTAACAATCCTCTTGTGTCATTTACTTGTTTAATCTGTTCATACGGACACATATAATCTGCATGTTCTGAAGCGTGATGTCGTGACATCCGGTACGACATCTGTCCCCTGGTATCAGAATTTCAGTCCCTACTTGTTTTGTGTACTTTCACTTTAATTTTGCTTACTTTCAGTTTTCTTTTCTTTCGCTTTAACGAGCTTTTAACTGTTTATTTAAGCCTTTTTCTCACCTAATAAATGATAAAATGAATTTCAACCAATCATTTCTGTTGTAATCTTGTTTAATGACTGTTAAAACAAAATCTAACCGATCGTCCATGCTATAACCTCGGTTAAACAAAAAAAAACAAAATAATAATAAAATAATCAAAATATCTTGAAAAAAAATAATAAAATAATCAAGAAAAATCAATCGGACGTTTTTTCTTTGAAAGTTTCCTTGAATGAATTGATTAATAACCAAAGTGAAACTAAAGCTAAAATCAACTCACAAATCAAGCTTTGTTCGCAAAAATCACCAAAGACCGTTTTAAGGTCCAACGCCTTAAACGGTCATCTTTGCTTTTATCGGTTAACATGGACCGTTCAAAAGCATAAAATCAACATGTAACTTTTCCGCTTTTTGTCGACCACCCCAAGAGATCGTTAATGGTCCAACGCCTTAAACATTTCTCTCCTTTCAAAATGAAAAGATCGTTTAAAGGTCCAACGCCTTAAATGACCTTTGTTCAATCAAAATCTATCTTGCAAAGAAAAGATAAAAAAGAACTTAACCAACATTTAATTCTCTATTAGACAAGTGGCCTCAGATATCTTAAGAAGGGGGGGGGGTTGAATTAAGATATTGCAAACTATTTTCCCAATTAAAATTCTATTTCACATTCTATGCAAGTTACAAATTCCCTTAAAAATCAACTCTTAAATAATGATTCAAATAGAAAAATCTGAATATAAATATAAAGCAATAATAAACAAAAGAGTTTAAGGGAAGAGAAAGTGCAAACTCGGATTTATACTGGTTTGGCCACACCCTTGTGCCTATGTCCAGTCCCCAAGCAACCCCCTTAGGGTTCTCATGAGCCTTAGGGTAGATTTCGGGCCCATCGGCTAAGTATGAGCCCGCTTATCTCTGTACATATTAGATTAAAGTTTCATTATTTTTGGACCTTGTATTTACGGCTCCATAATATAGGTAAGGTACCCTAGAAATGGAGGATTTTCCTGCCATTGTATTTTAGGTCACCTAGACTAGTTTTTGTATTAGGGGTAGTTTTGTAATTTCACATGCATTAAGTGAATATTTGATGTGTGTGGTTGGAAATAAATTTAATTCAATTGGGAGAAGCCCAATCCAATCAAATTTTAGAGGGGGAGGTGAGCATTTGCTTGCAACACCCCATTGTCACACCATATAGTCACACTTTGTGCATGTCCTTCATGCTTTACATGCCTCATGACACCTAACCACACTTAGTGGAAAATCTTGGACGTGATCTTGTATTAGTGGGCTGAACCATAGCTAAAATTCACTAATCATAATTAGTGAAATTTTGGCTCCACAAATTCAATTTCAAATTCAAGTGAAATTTGAATAGAAATTCAAATTTCCCTCCAATTTTGTATGACACTTAGGCTATAAATAGAGGTCATGTGTGTGCATTTTTTCAAATTTGATCATTTGAGAATTACACTTCAAAGTTCAGACCTCATTTGAGGCACAAAATTTCGTGCTTCTTCTCTCCCTCCACTCATCTTTTCCTACCTTCAAGCTCTTATCCATGGCTTCCTCTGGTGGTGAGCTTATTCTTGACTCATATTCTCCTTGAAGTGGCATCTCCAATCATCTTACATCATTCTCCATTACAGTGCCATTAATCTACAAGAAGCAAATGACTCCATTGATGAAAAAGATCCAAGGCCTACAAGCTCCACATGGAGCTATGTCGTGTGGTAGAGCATCATCATCTAGGTTATGTTCTTTTGCTTCCTCTATCTTTTTGTTCGGTCAATTCACTTTCATTACTTGTTCTTCATCTTATTCTCCATGTATATCATCCATTGTCTTGTGGTTTGGTTCTGTTTAGAGTAGATTCAAAAAAATAAACCGATTAAATCTTAGATCTACACTTGTTCTTGCATTTCCATGGTTCAAATTTCATAGATCTACTCTTGAATCATGTTTTTGTGTTGATCTTAGGTTCTATCACTTTTCAATCATAATCTTCTTGTTCTGAAACTTTAGATCTAAATTTTCTTCCAAAATGTTGATTAGAAAAAAAAACACAAAAATCTAAGTGTAAATCACTTAATCCATATTGTCTTAGAGTCATGTTTAGTCATAATAATTGTCACATTATGTTCTATGTTTGTGTTGAATTTTTATTTTTTTGATTCAATTCTAGATACATTTGTTCATGTATTCTTGTCATTCTTAGCCTATCTTTTGAATTTTGAGTCTAATTCATGCATGTTATTTAGTTCATAACATGTTCTAAATCAATTCCTAGAAGTAATCTTGTTGTTGAACCTTTTTTTGTTTTCTAAGTTTCCTACATGATGCCTATGATGAAGTTGAGTTGTGGTGCTGATTTGTGGCTGGATTTATGAATCAAAATAAGTCTTAAGCTCTCTTGAATTTTTTTATTCAAGATAATTGAGCATAAGAAAACACAAATTGTAACTATCCAAGCCTTAAGCAACATAAACACTACTCTTGATTTCTAGGTAGAAATCGCAAGTGCTGGCAGCTTGAACATATGAACTTGTATAAATTACTGGGAATTGGTCACTACGAAGTTTGAGCTGAATTGTTTACTGAATTTTCTAGACATGTGTACCAAAATTATAAAAAAAGAACCAAGTGATTTGGATAAAAGTAAAAAATAATAAAAATCACACAAGTTGGAAGAAAAATCAGTGTCCAGGAAAAAAAAAAGTTAAAGGGAAGTGTGCTTGTTGTTTTGGCTCAAAATTTGTTCTATAATTGGTATCTATTTTATACCAATCTTAGTTCTGAAATTTCAATTGAAAATTATTGTGAAAAAAAGTGCCAAAAATAGAGGTTTCTTGAGTCTTTTTTTTTAGTTTTTCTACTCTACTCTAAAATCATTCTAGGTTTCTCTTTGAGTCCTAGCTTGCTTTTGTGTGCTTTTCATTGCTTTAATTTTTGAATAATCCTTGAAAATTTGTCTTGTTAAAACTCTATTGGTTTATCTTTCATTTAATTTTTTTGGTCTTTGGTTATTGCTTGTCTCTTTGTTTCCTTGTTTCTGAGTTGCCATATAGGGAATTGGAAAGGAGGATTGGTGCCATCCCTTTAAAAATTTGAGTCAAGAAGCAAGGGGTCAACCACCTTAAGAGCTATTGGACTAAGAAGCACTCCAAATTGAATGAATCACCAAAGAGAGAACAACCACCAAAATTGAGGACCTTTTTGTAATTTTTTTAATTGAGAATTTACTTACCTTCATTGCTTTCAAATTATGTAACAAAAAGGCCTTTCATTGGAAGTAAGTTGGGAGCCTCCAATAGGTCACCCTACTTCCATTTGTGTGTAATAATTTTAGGCAATTTTTCCTTAGGATAGTGAGTGTTTTGTTGGGAACCTTAAATGAGATCATCCAAATACTCTTAGGATCTGCCTAGTTTACATCTCTTTCACTTTAATTTCTTGCTTACTTTCATAGTTTATTTTCTTTACTAGCCACACCTAGTTTATCTTGTTATTGCATAGTACTTTCTCTTCTTTCTTATCGTGCTCATCTTGAGTTCTTTTGGAACCTTAGCTATTACCTTTTTTACAAACCACCAACAAGAAAGAACCACAACTAAGCAACCAACATGAGTCATCATTCATCTAGTGTTAATGGCAAGGGTACTAGTCATAAGGACCCCCTATCTAGAATCTTAGATGAGTTGAGTCCCCTCAAGAGGGTAAAAATAAATCAAGATGAAAGGGAACAAATAAGGGAAGAAGAAAGAAGGAAAATACTAAAAGAATTAAGAAAAAGAAAAACATGCATCCTATAGTAGTCATAACTCTTGCAAGAGCCTAAGTGAAGAACTTTGTGACTATTATGAAGGAAGTCATAGGTCACATCTTAGACCTCACTCACATAGAAGATGAAAGGAAAGAAAGCTCAAGAGGCTAACATTAACCTCCCATACTTCCATGGGAAAGACAATGTAGAGGCTAACTTAGATTAGGAAATAAGGGTAGAGCAACAACTTAAAAGGAAGTCTACTTCAAAATCTTATGGCTCTCACTCTTATCCAAAGAAAGACCAAGGTCAAGGCATCTTAGGGGTGACACCTTCTAAGCCCAAATATGATAAGGGGAAGACAATAGAAAAGCAACCCCTTAAGGCTAGTATGCAAGAGAAGACTAGCTCCATGAAGTGCTTTAAATGTCTTGGAATAGGACACATTACTTCTCAATGCCCAACCAAGAAAACCATGACTATGAGGGGCCAAGACATTTATAGTAGCCAAGATGAGGCTACTACTCCACCTTCCTCTAGTGAAAGTGAAGAAGCAAAAGCGGAAGAATCTAGTGAAGAGATTTGCCCCCAAGAAGAAAGACAACCTTTAATGGTTAAGGAGGAATGTAAGGAGGTAAGTGTCTCCTCCAAGAGGTTAGCTAAGAAGGAAAGGCATTTTGAAATAAAGATAAGACATTAAAGAAACTTTCCCTCTTAGACAACCTCCACATTTTCTCTTTTGTAAAAAGACACCTGCTAGCATTGCCACACCTATTAGGCTTGAGTTTAATCCTCAAGTAAAGGAGTTGTTGGATGAGGGTTTGGTTCACAAGAGCTTAAATCCTTGTGCTTTGTTGGTGCCCAAAATAGGTATTATTAGGCACCAAATCCCTAAAATAGGTGATATGATGAATGTTTTGAGTGGTGCAACCCTCTTTTGTAAAATCACTCGTGCACCCAACATCTTCATGATTTGTCTACATTGAGACTCATTAGGTAGGTTTGTTCTTAATTTTAGTTTCAATACAAACTTAGGTACTCATATCGGACACCTTAGGTTTGTCATACTTTTTGGTAGGAATAATCAACATGAAAATACATAAAAATGTATGTTTTATTGTATTACTTTTCTTAATTTTTTAAATAGTAATCAAGGGGTTCCCATGAACTCTAAGAGAATAAAGGTCATTCCTGAGTGGCCCACTCCACCAAGTATAAGAAAAATTTGGGGCTTCCAAGACATAACAAACTTTTACAAAAGGTTTGTCCCATATTTTTCTATACTTGTAGCACCACTCATTGAGTTAGTGAGAAACCATGTTCCTTCATGGGAAGATGCCCAGGATATAGGTTTTCAGACCTTACCTTACTTTAACATACCAAACACCACTAATACATATGTTTTTGTTCATTTTATAGGTGTTGAGGAAAAAAGCCCAGAGTTTCAAAAACCTCAGGATTTGAGGTCAAATCCTTTTCAAGGGGGAAGGAATGATGCAATCCTATCCCACAAGGGCATTGAATAGAAGACTCCAAGAAGATTGGGCCAGAGATGCAAGAAAAAGCCTTAGGGTTCTCATGAGCCTTAGGGTAGATTTTGAGCCCATCGACTAAGTATGAGCCTGCTTATCTTTGTACATATTAGATTAAAGTTTCATTATTTTTGGGCCTTGTATTTAGGACTCCATAATATAGGTAAGGTACCCTAGAAATGGAGGATTTTCCAGCCCTTGTATTTTAGGTCACCTAGACTAGTTTTTGTATTAGGGGTAGTTTTGTAATTTCACATGCATTAAGTGAATATTTGATGGGTGTGGTTGGAAATAAATTTAATTGAATTGGGAGAAGCCCAATACAATTAAATTTTAGAGGGGGATGTGAGCATTTGCTTGCTACACTCCATTGCCACATCATATAGTCACACTTTGTGCATGTCCTTCATGATTTACATGCCTCATGACATCTGAGCACACTTAGTGGAGAATCTTGGACTTGGTCTTGTATTAGTGGGCTGAACCATAGCTAAAATTCACTAATCATAATTAGTGAAATTTTGCCTCCAAAATTTGGCTCCACAAATTCAATTCAAATTCAAGTGAAATTTGAATAGAAATTCAAATTTCCCTCCATTTTTGTATGACACTTAGACTATAAATAGAGGCCATGTGTGTGCATTTTTCAACTTTGATCATTTGAGAATTACACTTCAAAGTTCAGACCTCATTTGAGGCACAAAATTTCGTGCTCCTTCTCTCCCTCTCCCTCCATTCATCTTCTCCTACCTTCAAGCTCTTATCCATGGCTTCCTATGGTGGTTAGCTTCTTCTTGACTCATCTTCTCCTTGATGTGGCGTCTCCAATCATCTTACATCCTATCCATTCCGCTGCCATTGATCTTCAAGAAGCAAAGAACTCCATTGATGAAGAAGATCCAAGGCCTACAAGCTGCAATGGGATCAAATGAAGGAATGTCAATCAATGGGATCTGAGTAAGATCGGGGATGCCCTCAACATCATCAGACAAGAGTAAGAGAAGTCGGCCCTTGCAATGGTGGTCGATGTGAAACTTCTCATCGTTGTAGTAACAAAAGCCATGATCGCAACAATAAGCGATTTCCTTTGGTGAAATATCCTTAAAGGGAGCTTTAGGAGGAGTCGACAAAGAAAGTAGGGTGGATGGAGATGGAGCTGAAACAACATGAGATGGAGCACACGAGGAGCAGTGTTGATCATTGACTTTATCTTCTTGAAGTTTGGAAAAAGCCATGGCTTGCATCAACGACATGGGTTGATGGGCCTGAACTTCATGGAGAATTTTCGACGACATGCTTGAGATGAAAGAGCTTAAGAGAAAGGTAGGAGTGAGGTCAATGATTCAATTAGCTAATTGTTCAAAATGTAAAATAATCATTTACAGATCCACATAGAGAAAGCTTAAACAGGGCCCTTTTGGGATCATCATAGTACAAAGAAGCAAAACGGGATTCAAGCAAGTGGAGTAAGCCTTGCCAAGATGTGATGAAACCATTTTTTATCATCCATTGATACTAGCTTAATGCGGCATCACCAATATAAAAGGAGGCAACGATGATCATTTCCTCGTTCAAATCCCCTGATAGTCAAAAACTTGTTAGATCTTGAAGATCCAACCCATTGGGTCATGACCATAAAAATTAGGGACCTCAAGTTTAACGAGAGGGTGATGGGTAAGGGGAGGTGATCAGGATGGGGAGAGTAAGACTGTGGAGAAGTCGTTCTAAGAGCAAAAAGCTACTAAGCTAATAACTATTTAAGAATGAAGACAAAATTCATAATTCTCTTGTCTATCTTCATTCATCTGTACATAATGAATCATTCGTTATCCACACAATGCGATAACAGAAATGGAAAATCATAAAAGATTCTATAAATGGTTATGCTTGTTTCCTACATGCCTGTAATAAAATTAATTTAATAATTCAGTGGATAAAATAATTAAGGTAAGTCGGTGTCTTGGTGCTCCTCTTGGGCCTTGTGGAAGGGTCTGATGTAACTGAGTTGCTAACATATAACCCAACATAACATAACTTAATAGAAATATGTGTTATGAGTACATCATATTGAAGCTAATACAACTGAAAAGAAATGCAATTGAAATGATAACAGAAATACATCAAAAGATACTATTGAAGCGATGATCAACCATTCCCAACTAACTAACCAAGTCCCTAACAAAGCATTGACCAATACCTTAACCTAGTCCTCCATTTCATCTTCCCTAGAGTAATGATGCCTTAGATATTACCATCTCCTATCTTGGATCCTTCTTTGGGTCTTTCTTGGTGGCCTCGTTGTCAGATGGTGGGTTTATCACAAGAAACCCATCCTCCTGATCATTAATGATGGGAAGATGCTCCCAATTTACAAAAAATGATAGATAGGTATGAAATCTCAACTTCGCAAGTGCTAAGCTATTTCCCTGGATGGATATGAGGCAAATGATTATGTCATCTTGGTAATAATATGTATCTTCTTCTTAGAGAAATACCTTTAGAGCCCCATTTGTTTTGCAAACTTTCAGCACCTTGACCTCTCATCCAACTCCCTATAGTAGGGGCAATACTTTGAAAAATCCTCAAACCTGGTGACGTATTCTCCTGTGTATCTACATTGCTCCTTCTTTTGACTCCAAAAACTCTTGGCAAAACACTTCACAGTTGACCTATCTCTCTTCAGTAATTATTTCTTGCCTTGTGTTTCTGCACCAATGTTCCACTTCCCTAACAAACATGAACATATCATAATTAACCTTATGCCCTTCTCTTGGCTTCCTATGGCAGTGAAAATCTTTTCTATCCTTACTAGCCATTGCTAAGCTCTCTCTGAGTTGTACTGTCCATTGCATTATGGTAGATTCCTCTTAAAAGAAGCCAATCCTCAACCACTCCATCAGTTCAACATAGTTGTTACGAGCCACAACCTCAAGCACTACAGTCATCCTATCAAGAAGTTGTTGAGTTCTAATATTCCCATTACAAGAATAGTGACCTCAGATTAATGCATCATATTTGGAAGACCAACCAAAATGGCAATTAGTACATCCAAAGTCAATCCCATGAAAGAGAGGTGAGTCGCATCTCACCACTTTAGTACCAAGTCTTTCCTTATCTAGAACCTTTTATAGAATGCACTGTTTGCCTTTACTAGTGATGTAAGCTCCATTGGAGTTTGTAGGCCTAGGATCTTCTTCATCAATGGATTCCTTTGCTTCTTGGAAGATGAATGGCAGCGGAATGGAGAAGGAAGAGAGAGAGGAGATGCCACTTCAAGGAGAAGATGAGTCTAGAAGAAGCTCACCACCATAGGAAGCCATGGATAAGAGCTTTGAGGAAGAATGAGATGAATGAAGGGAGAGGGAGAGAAGAGCACGAAATTTTGTGCTCTAAAAGAGCTCTGAAATCTGAAGTATAATATTCAAATGATCAAAGTTTAAAAAAAATGCACACACATAACCTCTATTTATTGCCTAAGTGTCACACAAAATTGGAGGGAAATTTGAATTTCAATTCCAATTTCACTTGAATTTGAAATTGAATTTGTGGAGCCAAAATTTCACTAATTATGATTAGTGAATTTTAGTTATGGTTCAGCCTACTAATCCAAGATCAATTCCTAGATTCTCCACTAAGTGTGCTTAGGTGTCATGAGGCATGTAAAGCATGAAGGACATGCACAAAGTATGACTATATGATGTGGCAATGAGGTGTAGTAAGCAAATGCTCACCTCCCCCTCTAAAATTTAATTGGATTGGGCTTCTACCAATTCAATTAAATTTATTTCCCAACACACATCAAATATTCACTTAGTGCATGTGAAATTACAAAACTACCCTTAATACAAAAACTAGTCTAGGTGTCCTAAAATACAAGGGTTGAAAAATCCTATATTTCTAGGGTACCCTACCTACATTATGGAGCCCCAAATACAAGGCCCAAAAATAATGAAACCTTAATCTAATATTTACAAAGATAAGTGGGCTCGTACTTAGCCCATAGGCCTGAAATCTATCCTAAGGCTCATAAGAACCCTAGGGTCTTCTCTTGCATCTCTGGTCCAATCTACTTGGAGTTTTCTATCCAATGCCCTTGCGGGGTAGGATTGAATCAACTAGTAAACTCAGATAATCCTCCAAGTCCTCACTTTCCTTTGTCAAACACTTTTGTTGTGTCCTTCAAACCATCCCTTAACTAAGATCCTATATCTATATCTCACACCTCTTTTCCTCAATAGGAAATGCAAAAACACTTTTATACTTTGTTTTAAAATAATATTATTAATGAAGTATTTAAATGTTAAAAAATTATTTTAAATAATATAGTACAATTCAAGTTTATTTCATTTAATTTTAAACTCTTAAAATACATCACGCAATATAAAAGATAAATTCGTATAATTGTTAAAAATACGTTACCTCTAATTAACTCTCGTTTCTATCAAATATTTCATAAAAACTATGTATTTAATGAAATAATAAAACTTAGATAATCATTAATTCTTATAATTATAAGTCATTCTAATAAACCCAAATTCGCTATGATTATTGATGGGATTTGTCGCACCATTTGATTGCTTTTAGCACTTTAAGTGATTTTTTTTTTATCTAAAAACAGTGTCATTTTTGTGTACGTGTGTATGCAGGTTGGACATGAGACCGAGATAAGAGGAAAAAGCCTTTAAAAGAACGAAGTATGCTTCATAGCGTCAAGCACGACCGTGCACAAATATGATTATTGATATGCATAAAATGTAGGGCTCTGCGTTCGGAAAAGAAGCATGGTTGTGCTTCAACAAGCAGAACCAAAGTACAACCATGCAAGGGAGACAAGGCTCCTCTTCGGAAACAAAGCATGATTATTCTTATCGAAGGACGGTTGTGCATTAGCCAAGTCTCTATGTCGTCACTCAAGGCCCATCAGGCCTATAAATAGCAATAGACAACAGTTTTCTTTTTTACCTTTTATTTTAGTTTTCAAATTTTAAATTTTCTGAGTGAACAAGAGCAAGTGAGAGGGTGCGGAACGGGAAAAGTGTTAAGATCACACAAGGGATAAAAACTTGTAAAGATTTTTCTTCCTTTTTGCTCTTTATGCTTTCTTATGTGATTTTGAGTTTCCCAATACCTATGGTTAGCTAAATTCCAAAGTTAAGGTTGTGATGGAGAACATATTTGTGAACCTTAATCCCTCTAATTTTAATTAAATTCCCATTTACTCGGTCAATCAAATTGCTATATTGCTCTTAAATTTATCTGTGACTGATCACTCCAAATTAAACCTATTTAATTAATTGTTGTAATCCAATGATTTAAATTAATTGAACAACTAACAAATAAAATAGAAGAAAGACAAATCACAAAATATTTTGGATTTAAACGAAATAGAAATTAGGGTGAATGCAAAGATAAGTTATTAGTAGTCACAACCCTAGGTTCCCATATCTTTCAGAACTCTCACTCGCCCTGTGTAGTTGCAATTTTTACATACTTTTACAATTAATCGTCACAAAATCATTCTCAATTATGATTCCTTCTCCTCTGCTGAAATTTAGTTATTTGAGAATTAGTACTGGTCTCTAGTGTAAAATATTCAGACTTTAGGTCCATTCTTACTAATCCATTCTGGGAAAGAACTTGAACAAGTGCAGAAGAAGACAAAAACAACTACCAATCCGACAGAGTTAGAGTATTGAGTGAAGGAATAAAATAGCTGACTCCACACCCTTTGCACCTTCCTTCATTTCCTTATTTTACGTAGTTTTCAACATATTTTTTGTTAGGTTCTCTTTCTATTTCATCTCCTCACTCCCTAATTGTTAGGATCCATAGCCACGTCCCATTCCTGCGACGGAATCTTAGCCTTGAAAACCAGTACTGCTCAACATCTACAGATACAAAAAAATTATTAATTCTAAATTTGCCTTATTTTGTTATTTTATAACTTGACTTAAAATTCTTACTAAAATGTACAAACTTGGATGACTCTAGTAGAAGCAACCCACTGCAACCTTATCACTAAAGACGTAGAGAGGGGGAGATTACTTAAACTAATTCAATTGCCATAACATGTTCACTTCATTATGATATCAATGTCAATTCCCTCCCTTATTGGTTACCACAAATAACTGGGACCATTCCTTATTATACTGCTTGTGACAATTCCATCTAAGAACAATATATATTAACATATAGAACAAAATTAAAAACAATTAAACCATCTTAGCATCTTACAGACATCATTTCAACTAGATGTGTATGCATAAAGAAAAAAGAATGGCTATAATTTTATAAATAAAGATCCAAAAGTAACTAAGATTTTATTTATATATCTTAGACAATACATATTGCTATATATGAAATAGATCACAATCTTTTATTTTCTTAGCATGTAAAGTACTCAAAAGTAAGTTCAATTAACATGGTCAAGTTAATCATGGACTCAAAGATCATAAACAAAGGGAACCAAATGCAATTCATTTTTCCTGTTAATAGCCAATCCAAAGTGTTCAGCCATATCCATATCCTCTGGTTTCATGTTATTTGGGAGTTCCCAGTTGAAGTGATAGAGTAATAGAGCTAGTGGAAGCATAATGCTGGCTAAACCCAATGTCATGCCTGGGCATATTCTTCTTCCTCCTCCAAAAGGCAGATACTCAAAGTTATTTCCTTTGAAATCGATAGAACTATCCTCAAATCTTTCAGGGATAAATCTGTCAGCATGTGTCCAATATTGAGGATCCTTACAAATTGCATATGCATTTACCATGACTTTGGTTTTGGCAGGTATTTCATAGCCATCAATAATGGTTAGTTGAGAGCATTCTCTAGGGAGCAATAAAGGAGTAGGCGGGTGTACCCTCAATGTCTCTTTGATTACCAACTTCAAATAAGTAAGTTGCTCTAAATCACTTTCATGAATTATGTCTTTTTCTCTAAAAGTTTGTCTCAATTCAGCTTGTGCTTTCTCTCTCACTGTTGGATTTCTCATCATTTCTGTCATAGTCCACTCTAATGTTGATGATGAAGTATCAGTTCCAGCAGCAAATATGTCCTAGTCAAGCAAGTAAAATGTTTTCATATAAAGTTTGGTAAATTGAAAAGAGAACTTATATTTGAATAACAAAATTTGACAACTTTTTTAGTTAGAAATAAGAAAAGGGAGAAAAGTCTAAGATAAAGCAATTAATACAAATTAGAGGAATAAAAAAAATTAATGTTATAAAAATGTTAGTGTAAAGCCAATTCTTCTTGCTGCATATAGTCCAAACGCTGAACCAAAACTTTATACATGACCAAACCAATATACCTCCCCCAATTTTCACTAAACAATATCTTACCAACGTCATACTTTATAAAACAAACCTGAAGTAAACATGGAAAATATAAAACAAAAACCAAACCCCGACCGATCGACCAGAGTCAAACTTATTTACTTTTAAAAGTAAAAGGAATTAACTTTTTTTATAACTGAATGTTGAGTTGGCCAAGAAGAATTAATGAGGCCAATTACGTAACCTGGATTCATATACTAATATTGTTTGGGAAACCACCATATGCCCGTATGCATTTTTTAAAAAGAAAAATCGTTCTGGGTCAACATCAATCGGTGGTAGCTCATGCATACTGCGAAAAAAACAGTAGCGCGGTATGTAATTTGGTTGGACAATGAGAAAAGCGATCTCAACTAAGTTGGCACCGTAACCCTCAACCATAAAAATAGCACGCCAAATATATTAAAAGATAGAAAGAAGAAGACAACAGGGGAGGACATAAACTAAACCCGTGAACAATCAAGTAAAAGGCATTAAAAGGTGCTTGTTTCAACATATAATACTACGAGATTAAATTTTCATGCAACTAATTCTCCAGAATAATAGCTATGCACCGTAAATATAATTATTTTTGTCTTGTTAACAAATTAGAGTTGACAGATCCTTTAAATGTCAATAAACTTGATAGTTTGTGATTACATAATAATATAAAACTATCTACACTATTATGCGTAGCATATTTTTCATGATCGTAATATTTAAATGTGGGAGATCGGAAAACCCCCAGGAAATTAAAACGAAAAATGTGGAATATGCTCAGGTGAATTTAAAAGGTAGAAGTTTTGCGCCATTTACCAATATCAAAGCTTTGATGTTGTTTGTTGTCATTTCAATGCCAAGAGTGTCATCTTGTTGGATTCTGAGAAGAAGATCAATAAAATCTTGGTCCTCTACTTCAGCTCCGTCTTCTTTAGCACTTTTGTTCTTTTCATGATGGTCTTTGATGATGTTTTCCAATACCTTGTCAACTTGCTTGTGCAACTTCTTCAATCTGGCCATCTTACCAGTTATGAAATATAAGAATGGAATTGAAGGAAACACATCAGCAAGGTCAAATCCTCCCCCGGATTCTACGATTTTTCGGATCAAAGACACAACAAATTCGTCTTGCTCCTTGTATATGCCACCAAATGCTACCCTGGAAATAGAAGCACATATCAATGAGAAAATTCTACTGGTGAGATTGATTGGGGAACCTGCTGATTCGCGAATCAAGTCAATAAACTTTGCTGCCTCGTCTTCTCTAATGGAAGCAAAAGACTGAACTCTTTTGGCGCTCAGAAGCTCCGTGGCACACATTTTCCTCATTTGTCTCCAGTGATCACCATATGGAGCAAAAGCAATGCCCAATCCCCCATAGGATATCATTTGACCAAAAACAAGATGGGGTCTCTGAAGAAAAGACACATCATGTGTTTTTACTATTTCCTTGGCCATCTTTGGGGAGGATGCAACCACTGCTGAAATTTCACCAAGTTGGAGGTGCATGAGGGGTCCATATTTTTTGGCAAGATCTCTGAGAGCATGGTGTGGAAGTGAACCTGCTTCTGCTAGTTGATGCAGGTTCCCTATGATGGGTAGTTTCTTTGGTCCTGGTGGAAGTTTATGACAGACACTACTGTTGTAACATTTTGCAAGCCAGTGCAACAGAAAGAACAAGGCAATAACCAAGAAGAAGGTTTGAGCTTCCATGGCTTTCTAGTTTATAGAGTTAAGCTCTCAAGTGTGTTTGTATTGTTTGCCTAGGGCTGGATCCTATTTATAGAATCTTGAATCAGCATAGTCAACAATTTATCTATTTGTTTTTGGAAGATGCATTTTTGGGGCGTTGAATTATTTCTTTTCTTTTGTTGATGGCCGTTGAATTATTTAAATTGCCGTTAGATTGCTGTTATAGTTATTTTATCATTTTTTACATGAAAAACTAATTCAGTTCTAGTGCATGCATATTAAATTCGTATTTTATAATTTATAGGAATACTTTTATATTATTTAAATTTTTTATTATTTAATTTAAGTTTTAATAAATATATATTAGTAAATATGTCAATAAATATTTAAATATATTTTTATATACACATATTTTCTAGAAAAAATATTATTATTGAAAGAATTGTCCTAGGTAGAATTTTCTTCACTTTAATAATGTATTGCATGTTTTCTTTTGACTTTTGTTTAAAAAAAGAGTTGATTTAGGTTTTTTTTTTGTTTCACACTTTATTTGGGATAAAAAATTGAGTGAAGTTACTGACACTACTAAAAAAAAGACTTTCTACATCGCTCAATTAACATCGATTATTGCAAAAATCGATGTTAACGAAAGCGCGGTGGCATTTTTGTAAATAAATGGAGTTACTTAACATCGGTTTTATAAAAACTGATGTTAACTACTTAATGTTAACATCGGTTATTTAAATAATCGATGTTAACATGTTAAGATGAATATGTTAACATCGGTTTTGTCAAAACCGATGTTAACTTCATAGTGTTAACATCGATTTTGACAAAACCGATGTTAAGGAGTTGAACTGAACATCGGTGTTTTGAGAAACTGATGTTACCTTGTTGATGTTAACATCGATTTTTAGAAAACCGATGTTAACCGATTCATCTTAACATCGGTAATCCTTAAAAAACCGATGTTATTATGTTAATAAGTTAAAACGTGTTGAAATTTCACAACTCGCACGCTCGAAAACCCTGCTGCAGTCTCTCTTCTCTTTCTCCTCCCACCTGAAATCTGTCGGAAACCGCTCGGTCGACACCCACATTGCCCCACATTGATTTCAATACTGTCGGAAATCGCTCGCTGGAATCCATAGAACCCCCTATCAAAGAAATGTCAAAGAAAACCCTACACTACTGTTGGAACTGTGGGTCGAAGAAAACCCTACACTGCTCTTGGAACAGTCGTGGGTGCTCAAAGCTCAAAGCTTTCTACGCTGCCAGTTAACAAGGTATGAGCTCTACCTTAGTTTCTTGCTCTTCTTAGTAAGTTCTTAATCAGTGCGGTGGGATTGTCCGAAGGTTCTTATCAAATTATTGGGTCATTTTGTCCACTTGGCTAACCATATAAAAGTATCAATAAGAATTGTAATGTGGGGCTTCATTTTGTTGTGGCAGCTGATTATGCTTTGCGTGGTTTTCAAGCTTGACGAGAGTTACACGCCGAGCAAAGTTTCCATCCGTGTCGGTGATGGTTTTCACAACTTGAAGGTAAATTTTTATTTTATTGGTTTGGGTTTGATTGGGATGATTATGGTTGATTATTTGGTGTTGACTTTGGGAACATTTTTAGGAGATTAAGACCGTGGAACTCGTGAAGCCAACTGGGTGGGTTTATCTATCCTTGTTTGGAGCTGATCCTAGGTAAGTACATTGTTCTTTCTGTTTTGCAATTTGAGAATTTGTTTATTGACTGTTTTGCTATCGTGTGATTTTGGTCTCTTTTGCTTAATTATGCTCTATCTATAGCTGATTGTGGATTGTGTTTGTTTTTAATGGGAGAAACTACAGTAACAATAGTTTATTGTAGGGAATGTGAAGAAACAAATCCTGCTACTTTATGAATTTCCGTTTCATGATGTTAGTATAGTTTGAAACTTTCTATACGGTTTCGAAAAGTTTTATGTTGAGTACTTAATACAATCCTCCTCTTTTAGTCAGGCTTGAGATCACAGAGTTAAGGTGTAGTGTGTGATCCACGTAGTTGATGTCACCTAGTAGGAAAAAGGTATTGTTGTTATTATTGGAATGATGAAATCGGACCTTCTCCCTGCTTTTGATCATATTGTGTTTGGGGCATTATCAGTGGCTACTGCCTAATGATCTTCTATATTCATGGCTGAATTCTTCATGTACGTTGAGGTGACTTCAAGAATGAGGTTCTTTTCCTAACAATAGCTTGTTTCTCTGCCCTCTCTAGTGCTGACTTGACCTTGTCAAGGGTGCACACACTTTGGTAGTTGTTGCTTGAAGGGAGTGTGGATGAGACCAATTTGAGGTCCAAGCTTTTTTCATCAAAGAGATTCCTTGTGGAATGAGGATCTATAATAATATTAGAATAAAATTGGGCAAGTGATGCAATGGCTTTGTTCACAGATAAAACATACAAACAGTTTACTAGGTACTTTTAGTACAGTAATGTTAGTTGCATGTAATGTGCAACTCAGGTGACTCGAATAGGGAAATGTGAACCATTTATGGTATGTAAGAAGAGGGGGAGAGAGAGAAGAAAAAATAGATGGCGATGATATGAAGTATGACTGTAAGAAAGTTGTGTGGGAGAATGTGAGAAATGTTGTGTGGAAATAACATATTCTCTTCACTCTAACTTGTTGAACTTGGAACTTACTGTGGCTGTGAGATACTGTGTGTTGGGTTGGTTTAAGTTTGTATCTAGTTTTTCTTGTTTGGAGGCCTGGATTTTTGTTTTCAACCAAATTTTGTTTGCATGTTTTGGTAGATTTCTAGCATAGACTGAAAATGAATTAGTATACTTTTCTTCATTTTTTTCTATAAAAATTTAGTGATGTTCATATTAATTGAATGATTTTCTTTCATTGGAAAAGATTGTGATATCTTTTTCTTCTAGTGTCTAAAATTAAGTGGTTATAGGTATTATAGAATACCCCTCTCATCCCTAATACTTTATTTGTAATTTGTAACAACACAATGCTTGAAAAAACTTTTTGGTTTTCTATTGGCATGAAACTATTACTAGACTTTAGAGTGGAAGGTGTGATTGCTCTTATTTGTCCCTTCTTTAGGATCACTTATTCTAGCAAAGTGTGAAATGTCTGCCTACAACCCATTGTTCTTAAAGGCCTGCAATGTCATCATTGTTCTTCTCTATAAGCTTGTTTTCAATGTCTTCAAGATTCTTTCCAAAACTCTTAAAGGCCTCTAATGGCCCGGCATCAGAAGTCCAGTAGTGACCACTGTAGCATAATCTATTAGAGAGAGGGAGAGAAGTCAGTCTTGTACAAATGGGAAGACAGACACGTTCTCCAAGTAGTTGTAGTTTTTTAAGAGTATTTATGAAGCAATTAATATCTTAATTATACTATTTTTTAAAGTACTATCACATGTAGACACCATATGATTAATTTTCAATCATATCATTAGCATATATGAGCCATATTATTTCCACATCAACCACATTAGCCATGTCATTAAGGAAGTTAACAACAACGGCCAATCCTTACAATAAAAAATGTAGGCATAGGCAGAGGTGGCAAAACAGGATATCCCACCCCAATGTGAGCTGGGCCAATGTAGGTGGCGAGCTATAACAAGCAAGGAAATAAAAAAAAACAAATTTAATCCAGGTCTCTAAAATGAAAGGTCGAGCCTTATAAAAAAACAAGAGTTTTTAAGTTTTTGGCAGTTTTCACATGTTAGCCCACATTTGGATTAGGCTAGAATTTTGGTTTAATTTGGACTCAAAATTTAAAATCTATGCTCTAAATTTTAGTGGATGAATTAAATCAATATGACTATATGACTGATCCAACTCATTTGTCGACGATAAGTATAGGACTAACACTTAATTTGTTTTAAAGAAGCATAAAAACTCAAATTTATGCAAGTACTCAGGTATAAGAATTACAAAATGAATAGTTAAACCATTGATTATTATCTCCATAAAAATTAGTTATCAACAAAATCAATAAATATTTTATACTTATAACAGTAAAAACAAGTCATTTATTACTATATTTTATAATGTTAGATATCTATTTATAATATATAAAATTTGAACTATAATATATTACGTCGCCATGTCAGCGAAAATGATGATGTGGAAAAAGAAAAATATTCTTTTATTGAGTTATACTCACAATCTTCCAAAATCCTATACAATACATTTCAATTAAGTGATACTCACCTCCAATTGAGTGAGTAGCATCTCAAATATCACTCTCTTGAAATTAGCAACTACCAAAAATACTTATTTTCTAAAACTTATCCTTAATATGGGAATGTGACATTCTTCAACTTCATTTTCTCAAAAAATAACTTCGAAAACCTTTGGTAAATACAACCTCAGTTTGTGCTAAAATACTCTACATAATTTGATTTTTTTTTCAGTCTTACAGATCCTCATTATATGACAGAACAAATTTGATTGCAGTTAATAGTAGTAGTTTAGGATCATGCGTGGAACGCTTTAAGTGGGATCAATATTCTAATTCACCTACTTCAAGGGATATGAGCTATTTAAAACAGTAGGGCCAAGCTGTGGCATGCAGTGGTTGTTTGTCCCCTGTATGTGGAGCAAACAGGCCTCTCACTCAGGGCCCATAAAAGGTCCATCTTCTCAAACACTTACCAACAAAATTTTGCTAGTACTGTTCAAACTTCAAAGCATGAGCATTGATATATGGACCAGACAAAAAATAAGCACGAACATTAAAATAAAACAAAAAGGGGTGGAAGAAAAACGAACAAACAAAACAAAAACATGAGCAGTGATCCAAGACACCCACTTGGCTTGGGAATCCTCACTAAGATCTCAGGGTGGTGAAAGATTGTCAAGAATTAATACTACTTGGAGAAGGTGTATGTTTTCCATTTGTACAAGACTGACTTTCTTAACAATTATTATTGGAAATGCTCTTGTCTCACTTTAACCTTGTTTGGCAGCTACACATCTAATGTCACATTTTAGATAAGTTCTAATGTCCACTTGTAGCATAATCAATTAGAGAGAGAGAGAAGTGTATGTATCCATGATGAAGGTAATAGCAGTAATTGGCATCAATCTAAGTTAATTGGCAGCTACTATCTTTCTTGTGTTTCACTGCAAAATCAATCATTTCTTGTGTCTCCTTTAAGCCTCCAATCAGACTGCCATCTACTATCTTTCTCCCTGCTAATTATGTTAAATAGTACCTAAGTTAATTGGCATCAATCTACTTAAGTTTTGCAGTAAACTATTCTTATATATGAATCATCACATATGCTTTCATGTCATCTGCATCCTATAAAGGGAAAAAAATTTCACATGCTTACCAGCAAGTAAAGGAAAGATTGGCAGTTCCAGAGGCTTGTCTGGTGCACCCACCATTACAATCTTTCCATGAGACTTGAGCAAACCAATGAGAGGTAAGAGAGGATGAACTGTAGAAACTGTGTCAATAATACCATCGAAAGCACCAATTGCAGCCTACGAAATTATCAACATTAGTTAATTGAGAGAAATGTGTTTATTTTGATATTTTCATAATATTTGAAATGCATGGCATTGGCATAAATATGGTTACTTGCATCTGATGTTGGTCACAACTTAGTAGAAAGGAATCAGCTCCAAGATGTTGTCTAGCAACCTAATAGATGGTTTTTGCAATTAGGAAACAAAAAACCTGTGGGACAAGGTATTGTATTTGTTGTTCAGAATTCTGGATTGATCAGACTGATACACAGTCTGATTCCTATATCCAGTAGCCTATGTATAACTTTAATGTATGTTTAGTACCTCTGGTACTTTTATCTAATAAAATCTACCTTTGCTGTCCAAAAAAAAAGCTCCAAGATGTTGTATTGCTTCATCCTTTTTACTAGGTGATGTACTTATTAATGTGACCTTAGCAATAAATAATTAAAGCTTGATTTGAACCTGACTTATTATTGAGTTATGTCTACTACAATTGTATAAATGACTTTATGCTCGTCCAAAAGTACTTACAAATGTATGTCCTTGTCTGTTTTTAGGTGGTACTGTTAATGAGAAACCTGTGCATGATTTTAACTAGCTGAGATTTTTAGCATCATGTAAGTATTGATGGTCTGACCTTTAGATTGCTATAAATATGTAGCATGTCATGCTAAGTAATTGCCTGCCCTGTATAAGCACCATTAGAGTTCATTTTGGTAAAGTGTTATGTTGGTTTTTGGTCTGTAAATATGTAGTATGTCATGCTGAGTAATTGCCTGACCTTTTTTTTAAAAAAAAATTGCTAAACACTAAATTATGTTGCCATACTATTTTCAGATTCCATTAGGAGCGATTTTAGCCATTGTTGATCCTGTGGTCATTGCTGTTTCGAAATTAAAAGTGGTGTTGCAGTCATTGCTGGAAAGTCAATTGTGCTGAAGCCTCGAACTCAGGTATTTATATCTTTGATTTGAAAACTACTCTGAAATTGTTTTTGTATGCATTACTGGTATAGTTGTAGAACTGTTTGATTTATACACACCACTTTTTGCTGAGTACAGGATAACTTGCAATGCCATGAAAGTAGTTTTTGTTGAATATTTTGGAAAGTAAATAACAAATAATCAATTTGCAAGCCCAATACTATTCTTTGATAGATAAATTGTTGTATTTGTTTGACTAACTTATATAACATTGTCATACCCTAATTTCGTCTGGGGACCTTTGCTCGATGGCGTGCGACCATTCTTTGGTCCTCGTGAGGTGCTTGGCACCCATCATTAGGCAATTTGAGAGATTCCAGGACATGCCGAAAAACCAAAAAAATATTGATGCACAATCCGTAAGTTTCCGTGACACACCGGAAATCAAATGGAAGCATCGTTGCATAATTAAGTGAGGTTCCGTAACATTCCGTAAGTCAAAAAGGGGATGATTATGTAATCCGCAAGGTTCCGTAACATTACGGAAAGAAAACAAGTATCGTTACGAAATTCGTAAGTTTCCGTAACTTTACGAAAAAAGAATCACCAAAAAACAGCAGAGGGGGGTGTACTTAGTAAAAATGGGGGTGCAAATAGCACCCAGGCCCACTTGGGCCCTCCAGAAGATTCCTCCAGAAGGCGGTTGCTTCTGGAGGAAGCAACCCTGCTCGCCTGGGCGAGCTGGGCGGCAACCACCTCCCCTATTTTGCTATAAATAGGGGAGGAAGTGAAGAAGAAAGGGGTCCAACCCCCTTAGGCACTTCTCTCTCTTTCGAATTTGCTTGGAAAAATTGTTTCCGTGAAGAAAATCTAAGCCGAGGCGCTTCCGAAACGTTTCCGTAACGTTTTCCGTGAAGAATTTCGCAAAGGTTTCAACCGTTCTTCGAAGTTCTTCATTCGTTCTTCATCGTTCTTCGATCTTCAACGGGTAAGTACCTCGAACCAAGCTTTTCGATTCATTCTATGTACCCGTAGTGGTCCACATTGTGTTTCGTGCATTTTTATTCTCGTTTTGTTTACTTTTTATACCCCCTGTTGACGTGCTTAAGCCATTTTACTTAAGTCGTTTCTCGCTTAACTTAAAAATAAAATAAATTTCCACCGAACGTTTGAATTGTATTATCCATTAACTTCGGTTAAAATAAATTCCGACCGTTCGGTCATGCCGTAACCACGTTGGAAAACAAAAAAGAGGTAAAAAATAATATAAATAATCAAAAAAACATCTTTTAGTAAAATAAAGCGGAAAATCAAGTGGACATTTTCTCTTTGGGATTTCTCATTCTTAATCGAATTGATTAATAACTAAAGTGAAACTAAAGGCTAAAATCAATTCGCCTAGTCAAGCTCGTCCATAAAAATAGGCTTTTGAAGTTTGTCATTTCATTTTCTCACTAAGTAAAATGGATCATTTTTAAGGTCCAACGCCTTAAAATGATCACCTCTTAAATAAAAAGAATCACTTGATAAGCAAGAACTACGTAGGTCTGAGTTCCTCATTGAGGATACGTAGGAGCAAAAGCCCCGCTTTTGTCGACCACCCCAAGAGATCGTTAATGGTCCAATGCCTTAACGTTTCTCTCCTTTCAAAACAAGAGATCGTTAATGGTCCAACGCCTTAACGTTTCTCCCCTTTCAAAATCAAAAGACCGTTTAATGGTTCAACACCTTAAATGACCTTTTGTTCAATAAAAAACATATTTTGCAAAAAAAGACAAAAACAACTTAACCAAACACTTTGTTCCGAAAGAACTACGTAGGTCTGATTTTCTCATCCCAAATTGAGGAATACGTAGGAGCAAAGGAAACACCCTTGTCGACCACAAAAAAGAAAAATATAAAAAAGGGTATAAAGGATATAAGAACATAAAAGGGAACATAAAAATCAAAGTCATGTTTGCACATTCGATTAAAGGCTGCCGTCCCTTGAGACGGGCGTGTGGGGTGCTAATACCTTCCCGTGCGTAAATACAACTCCCGAACCTTTCACTAAAAAGTTCGCAGATCGCGTCTTTTCCGGTTTTTCCGACGTTTTCCTCAAATAAACGTTGGTGGCGACTCTGCGCGTATTCCTTTCGTGGAACACGCATCCCGCGAGTCTCGCGTCGCCCTCCCGCCGAAGGGTAGGTTGCGACAGTTGGCGACTCCACTGGGGACTGTTTTTTAGAGAGTTAGGCCATTTAATCTTGTGCAATGTTTTATCATGACTTTCTCCTTTGTTGGTTTCCCTTTATTTGTCTTATTTTCTTGTGTATATAAACTATTTGTTGCTTTTAGTGTGTTTTAGAATGTATGCATGAGGTAAATATTTATTCATTTGATGCACACAAACACTAACACTATTTGCACACACTGTGAGTGAAAAAGGGCCCTATACCCGGGTTCATGGGAACATAAGGAGTGGAGGTGAATCTGTGATCATGCTAGGTCTCCGACTTGCTTGATTACAGTGAACCCTCATCTAGAGCTTTTCTCTTTGAAAACTTATTGTTGCTAGTAGTCCCTACTGCTGCAATATGTTCTTCGAAGGGGATGATACCTCTAGAAACCATCAAAAGAGATATGACTACCTTGGGGGTTATCACTAAATGCCTAGTTAGTTCTCTCCCTTATAGGTCCCTTAAATAGGGGCACGAGCAGACACGCTGCGTGCCATTTTTCACACTGCCATGCATAAGTATCATATACCCTTTTGCTTATGTTCAGTAAATATCGTCATACTGTGTACATTCCCGCATTGTGTCTTTTGCATAGGCATCGCATATGGGTTCTGTCTTGATCCCTTCTGTAAACAAACCAACGGAGGGTCCGTGTCGCCTTCTTAAAAACGTGCGTTGGGGCATTTCGCTACCCCTAGACGTCGTATCTAAGAAGGGGACAAATTCCCCGAACCCCCGCTTTTCTAGATTGCATTTGTGTCATATGCATTCCATCATGCATTCATCCATCCCACCCATGATAGATGTCGGAGTTTTGATTCGCACTAGATTTTATTTCACTTTACTAAAACATGGGATCAAGTCAAAAGCCTTCGCTTGAAAAGAGGTTTTATCAAGTCAAAATCAAGAGCTTAGAGGTCACCAGTTTACGAAAGTTGGGGCAATTAATGGGTCAACTTCAACGGCAAGCCTTCCGCAAAGCCTATGGTAAGATTTGGGACCTAGCTAGGGTAGAAGTCTCCATGGAACCGATTGCATCCTTTTCCCAGTATTATGACCAGCCCTAAGGTGCTTCACATTTGAGGACTTCCAGCTAGTGCCGACTGTGAAAGAGTTTGAAGAAATCCTGGGATGCCCAATGGGAGGAAGGAAGCCATATCTTTTCTCTAGGTTCTATCCTTCCACGACAAGAGTTGCCAGGTAGTGAAAATCTCAGCACAAGAGTTGGACTGGGTAAAGCAAAACAGGAATGGGGTAGTCGGAGTACCAAGGAAGTGTTTGGAGGAAAGGGCAAAGGCCTTGGCAAATCAAGGCGAATGGGCTTTCTTTTATTGACATCTTGGCGCTTTTGATCTTTGGAGTTGTCCTCTTTCCGAATATGGAAGGGTTAGTGGACCTAGCAGCGATTGACGCTTTCCTCGCCTTTCATCATGGCAAGGAAAGCCCGATCGTCGCCATTTTGGCCATGTATGACACGTTCGACCGGGATGTGAAAAGAGCGGTGCAAGGATTGTTTGCTGTACTCCAGCTCTCTATGTGGGGCTGGTTTCACACCTTTTTCTCCAAGAAGGTAGGCCCGCCTATCCGCTACAAGGTTACCGCTCGTGCGTCGAAAAAGGAAAGGCGAATTGGGACCAACTCTTGGCTAGCATGGAGGGGCGTCTGTTAATTGGTTTCCTCGCTAGAAGGAAGGAAGAATCAGGATTCTATCTTCATGCGAAGGATGTCCAAATGTTCTCTTGATGGGAACAAGGGGTTGTATTAATTATAATCCCGTCCTCGCCATAAGACAGCTTGGCTACCCCATGAGAGAAGTGCCATCAGATGAAAGCATCATGCCTTTCATCGCATGGGGTTTCAGTGACCACAAACGCGAGGGTACTCCAAGGAGTTCGCAAGGCATGGGATGCGGCATGAAGAAAGGACAGAGAGCTTAGGGGAAGCAGTAATGGGATCATCGGCGGCTATCATAAGTGGCTGAGAGTCCGAACACAAGGATTGGATTGGCTCCCAAATCTAAAGACTGTGAGGGACGATGAGGTTAAAGCTTCAGAAGAAAGTGATGAGTACAAGCTCTAAAGGCAGAGCTTGAAAGAGCCCGAGTAGTCGAAGAGAAGTTCAAGTCCATAGCCATCAAAGTCTGAAAAGAGTATGATGAACTAAGGGACGTCAATATGGCCACCGCTGAAGCCTTGGAACGAGAAACCAAGAAGGCCCGAAAGGAAGAACACGTGCAAGCAAAGTTTTGAGGGGCTTTATAGGGCAGCAATAGTAAGCTCAAGCTCCGAAGAGGTGAAAGGAATCATCACGGGTCAAAGGCATGATCTTGAAGGACGAGCTAAAGGCTTACCTTAGGTCGAAAAGAAATTTGTCCCAACAGTTAAGCGAGACTGAAGGGAATATGTGGGCCGTCATCGATGAGTGCAAAGAGAAGCTAAATCTAGAGGCGACTCACGAGCAAAGGCTAGAGGATGAGTACGCCAAGATATCAGCAGAAAGCGAAGCAAGGGAGAGGGTAATTGATTCATGGCACCAAGAGGCAACAATGTGGACGGACCGATTTGCTCTTACTTTGAACAGGAGTCAAGAACTTCCCCGATTGCTAGCCAAGGCCAAAGCAATGGCGGACACCTACTCCGCCCCCAAGAAGATCCACGGACTTCTCAGCTATTGTCACATATGATAGACTTAATGGACCATATGATTAGAAACCGCTAGGAAGTTTGTATTGTCGCTCAGATCTTGACTAGTTATAACTTTTTGAATAAAATGAGTTTATCCACGTTTTTACTCCAAAAATCAGTGCGAATCAAATCACTCCCGCATTTTATCTCTAGCATGCATTGTATGTTGGTCTCGTCCTTTGTCACGGGAAGCCGGAAGGTCCATATCACCTTCTTAATTGTACACATGGGGCACTGCGCCCCCAAATGCGCAAGTAAGAAGAGATAATTTTCTGGGCTCTCGTGTCCGTAAAACGCATTCATATCATGCATCGCATAAGCATCTCTTCATAACATCATAATGGACATATCCTGCATTTGTCCGTTATCATATTCCAGCCTCACATTTTGCATGAGTCATGGCATCATCATGCATATGCGTTCAACAAACTTTTTGGTCTGCAAAATTGCATACCATTTGTTTTCATGTTTGCTCATCCTTGCGTTTTCCTCTACAAAACAAAAACAAAAAGGGGGAAGCGTGAAATTTCACACTACATTCTTAGTTTCATGTGTTAGGCACCACGAGCCAACCATGTTGGGATCATAAACCGTTTCACTTAAAAACAAAATAATTGAACATGGTACCTAATGCATGGTTAACTAGGATATGGTGTTTCTTCGGGCATCTCAATTTCATAATTACATTTTCCGTGCATAAGCTTAAAGTATGCCCGAGTCATTCATCCCTATGAGATGTTGTTGAAGTATTGGCGATCAATTGCCATTCCTTGGATTACGGGTTGAACCAAGCTCATGCTTTTACAAAAAGGTTCATCAAGTCAAGTTGAATATGGAAGTAACCGTCTTGCAAAATTGGGGCAAAAGATGAATCGAGTCACATCACTGCTTCGTTTACTGCCAAACATATTTAGGATTGTTTATGTCCTTGTTACTTCCAGTTTCACCTTGACAAAGATGTCATGGACCATGTTGAAAATCTAAATTGATTCAACCCCATATCCTGCGTAAAAATTCGCAATACTTCAACTGTACATCATTCGCATACATCCATGCTTTTCATTGGTTGCATTGCTCATTGCATTCTTTCGTTGAAAAATAAAATAAAATAAAATAAAATGAACTTAATCATTGTTATAAAAAAGGAAAGGGACACGCTTTACGACGCCCTTACCGAACTCGTGCTAGAGCTAGAGTAATGGGTGAAGTAGAGGAGATACAAGAGAAGATGAAGGCCGATATGGAGGCCATGGCCACAATGATGGAGGCCATGATGAGCGTGAAGAAGATAATGGAAGCCAATGCGGTTGCAATTGCCGCTACCAGCGTTGTTGCTAAGGTGAACCCGACGTCCCCATCCAGCCTCAAGCAAATGAATCATCCAACCTCAAATATGGTAGGCAAAGATTTAGGAAGTACGGGCGGCCCCCATGATGTGCAAATTCAAAACGAGCACGCCTCCCGTCATATGGCTTGCCTCTCAACTATACGCCACCCAATGTGGCGTACACTCCCAATAAGAATGTCAATAACTCCACTCCTATACCAATTGAAAGCCAGCAACCCCAAACTGATCATGCACATGTCTCTTAAACCGTGGAAGAGACCCATGAAATTCCCCATCACAATCTAGCCGACTTCGAGCCTTGGCTCGGATATACCACTGAAGGGCAAGCAGTTGGTGGTATACCCTACAAAACCCTTTGGAGGGCCCTCAGTATCACCCACAACTGCACCTCTTGCATTCCACAGCGGTTAAAAACCCTCATGACTATGGCAGGAATGGGAAAGTTGGATCATCTAGAGGAAAGGCTCAGGGCCATTGAAGGAGGTGAAGATTATGCCTTTGCTAACCTAGAAGAGTTGTTCCTAATACCCAAACATGGTCATTCCAAGTTCAAGGTGCCGGACTTTGGCAAGTACAAGGGGACTACTCGCTCCAAGGACCATCTAAAGATGTATTGTCAGAAGATGGGGAATACGCAAAAGATGAGGAATTGCTGATACATTCCTTCCAAGAAAGTCTTACTGGGGTAGCTGTTACCTGGTACACTAACTTGGAACCTTCCCGAGTCCATTCTTGGAAGGACCTAATGGTTGCCTGTGTTAGGCAGTATCAGTACAATTTTGATATGATTCTGAATAGGATGCAACTACAGAACATGTGCAAAAAGGGGACGGATCTTTCAAAGAACACGCCCAAAAGGTGGAGGGATCTGGCGGCCCAGGTGGTACCCCCAATAATGGAAAGGAGACGATAATCGTGATGGTAGACACATTATCGGTACTCCACTATGAAAAATGGTGGGTTACACACCTCAAAGCTTTGCGGATTTGGTCTTCGCCAGTGAAAGGATCGATGTGGTCCGAAAAGAGGCAAATTTGATCATCCTACTAGGACGACTGAGAAAACTGGGGCAAATGAAGAGGGTGAGAAAGAGGGAGAAACCCATGCTGTGACTGCCATTCCTATACGGCCAAGTTTCCCACCAAACCCAACAATGTCATTACTCAGCCAATAACAAACCTTCTCCTTACCCACCACCCAGGTATCCACAAAGGCCATCCCTAAATCTACCACAAAGTCTGTCTACCGCACTTCCAATGACGAACAACACCTTTAGCACAAACCAAAAACACCAACCAAGAAGTGAATTTTGCAGCGAGAAAGCCTGTAGAATTCACCCAATTCCAGTGTCTATGCTAACTTGCTCCCATATCTACTTGATAATTCAATGGTAGCCATAACCCTAGCCAAGGTTCATCAACCTCCACTTTTCTGAGGATACGACTCGAACGCAACGTGTGCTTATCGTGGAGGAGCCCTGGGGCATTCCATTGAGCATTGTATGACCCCGAAGCATAAAGTGTGAAGTCTAATTGATACGGGCTGGCTGAAATTTGAGGAGAATTGCATGTAAATCTAACATTGACTAGAAATGCCACACATGGGGCAATTTGGAAGCTGTTGTTAGTGTCCCTAATGACTCATCAGGGTTTCCAAGTTTTATGCCATTATTGTAAACCACAGCTACAATGTTAAATGAAATGGATAAAGTTGATATCTTTGTCCCTCATCCTCTCACAAACGCATGTTTGCTTATTCAACTTTCACCGGAATGTGGGTGTAAGCCATTGGTCTGTTTGCTCAAGCAACCTGCGCTCCTGAGTGTTGACTTCCAAGACCGTTCAATCAGAGATTACTCATCTTGCACGTTGGTGGGGGTGCCGTAAAACAACGAGCAAAGTTCAAAACAAATAAGTTTCAAAATAAAAAATAAAAAGGCATTTGATTGACTGTGTTTTCAAGTAAAATATAGACGTTCATGTGACCTCATTTTGTCTTTTTAGAGAGAAGTGAGTTATCAAGAATAGGATGTTGGACAAATGGCCTCAATTACCTTAAGAAAAGGGGGGTTGAATTAAGATGCAAAGACTATTCCCCAATTGAACTATCAATCTCTCTTTTCGATTAACAATGCACACAGGGATAACCATTCCCTTGTGTTCAGGAATCCTCTACAACAAGAGACCCACGGTCTCTTAATCCCTTTTCAAAATAAGAAGAAGAGAAGAAGAGGTCTCTCGTAAAAGAGGTAGATTGTAAAATGAAGATCAATCAAAAATTCCTTATTGAATATGCAAGTGGTTGACCAAGAATCTTTTTGAGAGGATAAGACATTTCAGTTCAGAAATACTCTTGATCTTTCGAGAGGATAAAACTGTTTGGGCAATAAAAACTCTCTTTAAAACATTTGAATGGCCGTTCATAAAACATTTGAATAGATATGTCTCTTGGAAATTATTTTCTGAAAATCCCCTCTGGTAATCAATTACAAGACTTATGTAATCAATTACAGGTTTTAAAAATTTGAATTAAAACATTTTCAAACTGCTGGTAATCGATTACCAGAGAGCAAATCTCAATTTGAAAGGATAAAATTCCTTGGTCAAACCTTTTGCTTTTCAATTTGGAAACTTCTTCCTAAGATTCTAGAGATCAACTTGATCATATATCTTGATTTTCTTGGATTCTTGTCTTGAATAAAACTTAGAAGCACTTGATCCTTTAGCATCATCAAGACATCAAAACATCTTGCTTCTACATAGGAGTCATTTGACTTAATCCATCAACTGAAAGATCCTTCAACTATTTCTCGTCCTTAGAAAATTCTTTTTGCAAGAATCAACTGCTTCTTTCATTCTTCCTCACTACGAGGTCGTGAAAACAAGACAACACTTGGTACCTCTAAGCCCTACACTGGGGCAACGAAAGGCACCATGCAAAAACCTCAAGCGAACCTAGGGGCAGATTAGAAGTTCTCACCCAATAGGTTCCCTCCTACAAGGTCATGACGAAAGGCAACGATTGTACCTCAAAGCCTTACACTGGGGCAATAAGGGGCACCGTGCATGAGCCTCAAGTTAACATAGGGGCCGATCAAAAGTTCTCACCCATCGATGTTTTCAAAAAAAAAAGGGGAACAAACCCTAGGATTTCAATGGATTGATCAAACATCAAACGACTCCATTGCCGTCACTCCAAAATGGTCAAGTGACTAAATCAAACAGAACACACTCTGAGGGAGTTCCCGGAGAGATTTGCAAAAAGGATAGGATGAGGTTGCATGAATTATCACCTCTTTCAAAAGGATAGTCAATCTGTGTTTTCCAAAAAAATTTTTTATCAAAATCAAAATCACAAAATAGGGAAAGAATGTCATTAACATTGTACAACTTTCCATTACATTGCATTGTTTCATATGAAGTCCACATTTACCAAATTTCACGACAAAGGTTGCATGCATCTGCATCCCTAAAAATCATGTTAACTGCATAGATTTCCTACATCTAAATGTCCAAATCTTGTGGATTTGGGATGACAGGCCCTCTCGATGAGTCGATCTCTTGCTTTCTCATAAGGGTGGACCCTTGGGTACTTGTACCTATCACTTTGAGAGGACTACACGTCCTCACCATCAGAGGGCTGCACGCCCTCACCTCCAGAGGACTACATGTCCTCGCCTTGAGAGGGCTACACGCCCTCACCTTGGGTACTAGTTACCTCACCGTCAGAGGGCTACACACCCTCACCTTGAGAGGACTACACGTCCTCACCATCAGAGGGCTGCACGCCCTCACCTCTAGAGGACTACATGTCCTCGCCTTGAGAGGGCTACACGCCCTCACCTTGGGTACTAGTTACCCTCACCGTTGAGAGGACTACACGTCCTCGCCTTGAGAGGACTACATGTCCTCGCCTTGAGAGGGCTACACGCCCTCACCTTGGGTACTAGTTACCCTCACCGTTGAGAGGACTACCTGTCCTCGCCTTGAGAGGGCTACACGCCTCACCTTGGGTACTAGTTACCCTCACCATCAGAGGGCTGCACGCCCTCACCTCCAGAGGACTACATGTCCTCGCCTTGAGAGGGCTACACGCCCTCACCTTGGTACTAGTTACCCTCGTCGTCAGAGGGCTACACGCCCTCACCTTGAGAGGACTACACGTCCTCACCATCAGAGGGCTGCACGCCCTCACCTCTAGAGGACTACATGTCCTCGCCTTGAGAGGGCTACACGCCCTCACCTTGGGTACTAGTTACCCTCACCGTTGAGAGGACTACACGTCCTCGCCTTGAGAGGACTACATGTCCTCGCCTTGAGAGGGCTACACGCCCTCACCTTGGGTACTAGTTACCCTCACCGTTGAGAGGACTACATGTCCTCGCCTTGAGAGGGCTACACGCCCTCACCTTGGGTACTAGTTACCCTCACCGTCAGAGGGCTACACGCCCTCACCTTGAGAGGACTACACGTCCTCACCATCAGAGGGCTGCACGCCCTCACCTCTAGAGGACTACATGTCCTCGCCTTGAGAGGGCTACACGCCCTCACCTTGGGTACTAGTTACCCTCACCGTTGAGAGGACTACACGTCCTCGCCTTGAGAGGACTACACGTCCTCACCATCAGAGGGCTGCACGCCCTCACCTCCAGAGGACTACATGTCCTCGCCTTGAGAGGGCTACACGCCCTCACCTTGGGTACTAGTTACCCTCACCGTCAGAGGGCTACACGCCCTCACCTTGAGAGGACTACACGTCCTCACCATCAGAGGGCTGCACGCCCTCACCTCTTGAGGACTACATGTCCTCGCCTTGAGAGGGCTACACGCCCTCACCTTGGGTACTAGTTACCCTCACCGTTGAGAGGACTACACGTCCTCGCCTTGAGAGGACTACATGTCCTCGCCTTGAGAGGGCTACACGCCCTCACCTTGGGTACTAGTTACCCTCACCGTTGAGAGGACTACATGTCCTCGCCTTGAGAGGGCTACACGCCCTCACCTTGGGTACTAGTTACCCTCACCGTCAGAGGGCTACACGCCCTCACCTTGAGAGGACTACACGTCCTCACCATCAGAGAGCTGCACGCCCTCACCTCTAGAGGACTACATGTCCTCGCCTTGAGAGGGCTACACGCCCTCACCTTGGGTACTAGTTACCCTCACCGTTGAGAGGACTACACGTCCTCGCCTTGAGAGGACTACACGTCCTCACCATCAGAGGGTTGCACGCCCTCACCTCCAGAGGACTACATGTCCTCGCCTTGAGAGGGCTACCCGCCCTCACCTTGGGTACTAGTTACCCTCACCGTTGAGAGGACTACACGTCCTCGCTTTTAGAGGACTACACATCCTCGCCAACAGAGGGCTGCACGCCCTCACCTTCAGAGGACCACATGTCCTCGCCTTGAGAGGGCTACACGCCCTCACCTTGGGTACTAGTTACCCTCACCGTTGAGAGGACTACACGTCCTCGCCTTGAGAGGACTACACGTCCTCACCATCAGAGGGCTGCACGCCCTCACCTCCAGAGGACTACATGTCCTCGCCTTGAGAGGGCTACACGCCCTCACCTTGGGTACTAGTTACCCTCACCGTTGAGAGGACTACACGTCCTCGCCTTGAGAGGACTACCCGTCCTCACCATCAGAGGGCTGCATGCCCTCACCTCCAGAGGACTACATGTCCTCGCCTTGAGAGGGCTACACGCCTCACCTTGGGTACTCGTTACCCTCACCGTTGAGAGGACTACACGTCCTCACCATCAGAGCGCTACACGTCCTCACCTTTAGAGGACTACACGTCCTCGCCATCAGAGGACTACATGTTCCCCATTTTCAAAGGGGGCATGCCCTCACCTTCAGAGGATTGCACATCCTTGCCATCATAGGACTACACTCCCTCGCCTTCGAAAGGCGACACGTCCTGAACTTCAGAGGGCTACACGCCCTCGCCTTTAGAGGACTACGCGTCCTCACTTTCAGTGGGCTCCATATCCACACCTTAAGATAATTTAAGGTCCTCTGTCCTTAAATGCTTAACCGAGACTTGCACTCCCGGTTAAGGGACCAGTAGTTTCCTTTTAAACGGTTCCTGGGCCACCCCCTGATATTGGAGGAGGGCCAACTGTGCGAGCACAACCAGAGAGGGAGGCTATCACACAACTACTATGCATACCGGGGCAAGATTTCACCCGTGCCGCTGCAAAGAGACGAGTGTGGATCATGCGCACCAACATGACCACTCTTAAACAGATATAGATGACATTGCTACTTAGCAACATTCTGCCCAGCAACCGCAATGCCAATCTCCCCCTGCAAAAGTATCAGTTGGTCTGTGTCGTCCCGACATGGGTAAGTATGCATATGGTTCAACTGATTTCTGATACCATCTATTGTTTGCAGGGATCGCACCCACAAAGACACCCAGTGGACCTGAAGAAGTCCAACAGGGCCCTGGGGTTTCCAGCTCTGGTTACGGGCCTCTATCAGTCCTACAGGGTGCCCGTACCCCCCGGCAAGGTCACGTCATCATAGGTAAGTATGCACATCGCTCAACTGATTTCTGATTTCATCTATTGTTTGCAGGGATCGCGCCTGCAAGACACCCAGTGGACCCGAAGAAGTCCAACAGGGTCTTGGAGTTGTCAAGCTCTAATTACGGGTCTCTGTCAGTTCTACAGAGTACCTGTCACCTCCAGCAAGGCATCAGGCCCCCTACTAATCGAGCTTTCATCAAGAAGTACTGTGCCCCCAGGCACGCGCAGGGCGAAACACCACAGCAGCATTGGGATGGCCGGTAGCGGGCAATAGACACACCGCCGCCACCTTTAGAGTTCACCTCAGCTCATCCGCAAAAAAGGTTAGAGCGTTGCCTACGACACATGGCCGACCAGCAGGCGACCAAGTCCAGGGCCAAAGGTAAGCAAAGTACTAGGTCCGTGACCTACAAGCCATCATGCGTCCAGCTAAAGACGTTAAAGAAGCGCTACTAGGAGGCAACCTAGTACCTTTTGAATCTATGCTTGTTATTTGATCACTTTTTATAGTAGGATGCACCTAGTTGCTCATGATCCTGGGGATTTAAATAAAACAAGCGCAAGCTCGGAAGGTAGTCATACCTCACAAAATATATATGTATGTTTAGGTAGTGAAAATACCTTAGATATGCATGTATGTAAACAAAAAAAAAACACTTCACAAAATATATATGTATGTTTAGGTAGAAAGATACCTTAGATATGCATGTATGTAAACAAAAAAAATACTTCACAAAATATATATATGTATGTTTAGGTGGCAAGATACCTTGGATATGCATGTATATAACAAAAAATACCTCACAAAACATATATATGTATGTTTAGGTGGCAAGATACCTTGGATATGCATGTATATAGCAAAAATACCTCACAAAAATATGCACATGTTTAGGTAGCAAAATGCCTCATGAAAAAAAAAAAGAGAAGGAAAAAAAAAAACAAACAAGAAAAAGAAATAAACAAATGATAATGATAAAAAAAAAAAAAAAAAGAAGAAGGTGGAAAAAGAGAAAATAAGTTGTCTAGCTAAAAAACCGACATGCTTTTGAAAAGAGATGATTTCCAACTTTTCTTCGAAAAAATTCATTGATCATAACCGATTTTTGAAGAGAAAAGAAACGTGTCTACACCTGAAGGGTGAATGCTGTGAAATTTCCCCGGACGCCCGAAATGGACCCGGATGAATGCACAAATTGATAAAAGAACATATTTTGGAAACATTGGGTTGATTTAAAATAGAGGAAATGAATCCTGAGCCCTAGCATCACATGACCATAAAATTTTGACACTTGAGTGTCCACATAGGTGCATGCATAACCAGTTTTGCATAAAGTTTCCAAATCATCATTTTTGCATTTGTGTCATGGAAATAATGTGGGCATCCCTTTTATCCTTGAGCCAAACCAAACCCCGACATGTATCATGTCTAGCCATTCTACAAACCTTGAGCCAAAATCCTGACTCACCATAATCCTTACCCTCGGAAGCAAAAAGGAAAAGAGGGAAAATTTCCAATCAAAGAGAAAGCAAAAAAAAGAAAAGAAAGGAAATTCCCAATCAAAGAGTGGGAGAAAGCAAAAAGAAAAGAAAGAAAATTCCCAATCAAAGAATGGAGAAAGAAAAAAAGAGAAAAGAAGGAAAGAAAGCTCCTGATCAAGGATCGAAAGAAAACAGAAGAAATATGCAGAGAGGCCTTCGGACCAGACGATATCTGAACAATACAGAATTGTCACCACATGAACAAAAAAGGAAGGAAAGGAAACCACGACCTAAAATGGTCTTCTCCCTTTAATTACCAACCAAAATCCCGTGCGCTAGCGACCTTTTTTCTCGCCCCGCACTAAACAAAAAAAAAAAAACAGAAAAAGAAAAAGCCAGGAAAATCAAAAGCCAAAAACACACAAAAGCCGAAAGAAGAAACCACCAAAAGAACCCATTCCAAGGGAAGCCCTATTGATCCATGATCACGCATGTAATTTTTGATTTGATAGGAAATAATTTGCAAAGTCAAGTCATGACATATCTATGGTTCGGAATTAGGATGAAACACTTACCTGTGCGAGATTGATACACTTTGAGTGGATTTCTTCTATTTTTGTCGAACCCAGTGTTTCCTCTAAATGGTCATTTAGAAACGAAATGCTAACATCCAAAATCTCATTTATGGTTATGGGAGATTTCATCAGCAGACTCTCCTTCCCCGGTAGACGCATTGTTTTTCACTCAAAAAAAAAAAAAAAAAAAAAAAAGGCATATGCTGCTCTAAATCAGTTGGAATATTTGTCTCTTTGCTAAAGCATGTTTGCATTTTAGTGGAGAAAACACCGAGACTTTTTCCAGTCTCACAAGTTATCCAGAACTACGTAGGTCTGAGTTCCTCCTTGGGGGATACGTAGGAGCAAGAGCCTCGCTTTTGTCGACCACACCGCCTTTTGTCGCCATGACTCAAGAGCTGGTAGCCCGCGGAGATACCTTATGGTTATTCGCACCCTTTTGTCATCCAGAGGCGGCGGGCCCGATGACAAGCAGAGACCAAGTTTGGTCATTCTGCACCCATGATACGCGGAGATACCTTATGGTTATTCGCACCCTTTTGTCATCCAGAGGCGGCGGGCCGATGACAAGCAGAGACCAAGTTTGGTCATTCTGCACCCATGATACGCGGAGATACCTTACGGTTATCCGCACCCTTTTGTCATCCAGAGGCGGCGGCCCGATGACAAGCAGAGACCAAGTTTGGTCATTCTGCACCCATGATACGCGGAGATACCTTATGGTTATTCGCACCCTTTTGTCATCCAGAGGCGGCGGGCCCGATGACAAGCAGAGACCAAGTTTGGTCATTCTGCACCCATGATACGCGGAGATACCTTATGGTTATTCGCACCCTTTTGTCATCCAGAGGCGGCGGGCCCGATGACAAGCAGAGACCAAGTTTGGTCATTCTGCACCCATGATACGCGGAGATACCTTATGGTTATTCGCACCCTTTTGTCATCCAGAGGCGGCGGGCCCGATGACAAGCAGAGACCAAGTTTGGTCATTCTGCACCCATGATACGCGGAGATACCTTATGGTTATTCGCACCCTTTTGTCATCCAGAGGCGGCGGGCCCGATGACAAGCAGAGACCAAGTTTGGTCATTCTGCACCCTTGTATCATCCAGAGGCGGCGGGCCCGATGATACGCGGAAATACCCGAGTGGTTATCCGTATAAACATTCTTTTGCTATCTGTAAGACAGAACGCTTGATAGCATGCAGAGACTGACATAGTCTTCTGCACCTTTTGTTCCTCCGGGAACAACAAGTCATTTACGTGCGGAAATTTTATGGTCACCCGCGACTCTCGTCAACCGAGAGGAGCGAGATTAGTGTCATACACTGATTTTCGGGACCTTTGCTTGATGACATGCGACCATTCTTTGGTCCTTGTGAGGTGCTTGGCATCCATCATTAGGCAATTTGTGAAATTCTAGGAGCGACAAGTCATGGTCACCCGCGACTCTCGTCAACCGAGAGGAGCGAAATTAGTGTCATACACTGATTTTCGGGGACCTTTGCTTGATGACATGCGACCATTCTTTGGTCCTTGTGATGTGCTTGGCACCCATCATTAGGCAATTTGTGATATTTTGGGAACAACAAGTCATTTGCATGTGGAGATTTTATGGTCACCCGCGACTCTCGCCAAGTCGAGAGGAACGAAATTAGTGTCTTATCTTTACTTTCCTTTTATCTCCAATAAAAGACAAGTAAAGAGGGGCAACTGTCATACCCTAATTTCGTCCGGGGACCTTTGCTCGATGGCGTGCGACCATTCTTTGGTCCTCGTGAGGTGCTTGGCACCCATCATTAGGCAATTTGAGAGATTCCAGGACATGCCGAAAAACCAAAAAAATATTGATGCACAATCCGTAAGTTTCCGTGACACACCGGAAATCAAATGGAAGCATCGTTGCATAATTAAGTGAGGTTCCGTAACATTCCGTAAGTCAAAAAGGGGATGATTATGTAATCCGCAAGGTTCCGTAACATTACGGAAAGAAAACAAGTATCGTTACGAAATTCGTAAGTTTCCGTAACTTTACGAAAAAAGAATCACCAAAAAACAGCAGAGGGGGGTGTACTTAGTAAAAATGGGGGTGCAAATAGCACCCAGGCCCACTTGGGCCCTCCAGAAGATTCCTCCAGAAGGCGGTTGCTTCTGGAGGAAGCAACCCTGCTCGCCTGGGCGAGCTGGGCGGCAACCACCTCCCCTATTTTGCTATAAATAGGGGAGGAAGTGAAGAAGAAAGGGGTCCAACCCCCTTAGGCACTTCTCTCTCTTTCGAATTTGCTTGGAAAAATTGTTTCCGTGAAGAAAATCTAAGCCGAGGCGCTTCCGAAACGTTTCCGTAACGTTTTCCGTGAAGAATTTCGCAAAGGTTTCAACCGTTCTTCGAAGTTCTTCATTCGTTCTTCATCGTTCTTCGATCTTCAACGGGTAAGTACCTCGAACCAAGCTTTTCGATTCATTCTATGTACCCGTAGTGGTCCACATTGTGTTTCGTGCATTTTTATTCTCGTTTTGTTTACTTTTTATACCCCCTGTTGACGTGCTTAAGCCATTTTACTTAAGTCGTTTCTCGCTTAACTTAAAAATAAAATAAATTTCCACCGAACGTTTGAATTGTATTATCCATTAACTTCGGTTAAAATAAATTCCGACCGTTCGGTCATGCCGTAACCACGTTGGAAAACAAAAAAGAGGTAAAAAATAATATAAATAATCAAAAAAACATCTTTTAGTAAAATAAAGCGGAAAATCAAGTGGACATTTTCTCTTTGGGATTTCTCATTCTTAATCGAATTGATTAATAACTAAAGTGAAACTAAAGGCTAAAATCAATTCGCCTAGTCAAGCTCGTCCATAAAAATAGGCTTTTGAAGTTTGTCATTTCATTTTCTCACTAAGTAAAATGGATCATTTTTAAGGTCCAACGCCTTAAAATGATCACCTCTTAAAATAAAAAAGAATCACTTGATAAGCAAGAACTACGTAGGTCTGAGTTCCTCATTGAGGATACGTAGGAGCAAAAGCCCCGCTTTTGTCGACCACCCCAAGAGATCGTTAATGGTCCAATGCCTTAACGTTTCTCTCCTTTCAAAAACAAGAGATCGTTAATGGTCCAACGCCTTAACGTTTCTCCCTTTCAAAATCAAAAGACCGTTTAATGGTTCAACACCTTAAATGACCTTTTGTTCAATAAAAAACATATTTTGCAAAAAAAGACAAAAACAACTTAACCAAACACTTTGTTCCGAAAGAACTACGTAGGTCTGATTTTCTCATCCCAAATTGAGGAATACGTAGGAGCAAAGGGAAACACCCTTGTCGACCACAAAAAAGAAAAATATAAAAAAGGGTATAAAGGATATAAGAACATAAAAGGGAACATAAAAATCAAAGTCATGTTTGCACATTCGATTAAAGGCTGCCGTCCCTTGAGACGGGCGTGTGGGTGCTAATACCTTCCCCGTGCGTAAATACAACTCCCGAACCTTTCACTAAAAAGTTCGCAGATCGCGTCTTTTCCGGTTTTTCCGACGTTTTCCTCAAATAAACGTTGGTGGCGACTCCGCGCGTATTCCTTTCGTGGAACACGCATCCCGCGAGTCTCGCGTCGCCCTCCCGCCGAAGGGTAGGTTGCGACAAACATCTAATGAGTATCTGTCAATACTCCTCCCCTAAAGTTTCATTTCATCGTAATGAAAATGTGATGTAACTGTCTCCATTTTCTCTGGTATAGAGGTTTGCAGCAATGGACTATACCCTTCACCAAGCTTCCTTTTGTCACACACCCACATACACACACACACACACCCAGACACACACACACAACCACACACACACACAGCCACACACACACCCACATACACACACACACACACACACACACACACACACACACACACAGACACACACACACACCCACAGATACACACACCCTCCATAAATAAAGAAATACGACCCTTACAGTAAAGTCAGATGTCAATCTCCACATGGATTCCATGAGCTGTCGAAGCCATCATTTAGGATACGTAACAGCTTATGCTAGTTAAAGTCACATCTGAATTAGACCAACCCAAATCCAAGACATCATTGGAATGACCAAAGAATTGTTGCAATGGTGATTCCTCAATTTGAAAAACACTATTTTGAAGGAAAATGAAGGGTTGGCTTAAGTGTTTCTTCTGAGGAGAAGAGTTGTGACATTCCACTTTGCTTTTAGAAGTACTGTCTTGTGGGGTGATACAAATATTGGATTTATCCAGTGATGTAACACACCAAATGCGAACAACACCATCTTCACCTCCTGTCGCTAAATACTGACCACATGGACTAAATTTCAAGGTCTAGACTAGGCCATTGTGTGCTCTAACCTCTTGTCCAAGGTATAGGCCACTGAACTCTAGACACCTCTTTTTATTGAGCTTCACCTTTATTCTTTGAGTTTTATTTGTCCCTGCATTCAATTTGGACCTTACATTTCCTTCACCACTTTTCCTGATGTTGACAAACCGCTTCCACCAATTTTTCCTCTTTCTTTTACTGATATGAAAATCCTGAAATTCTTTTTGTGAAACACCTTCTCTGGGTCTGTGCTCCTGAGCTGTATAAGACAACTCATGCTCTTTTCCTTGAATGTTTTCTTCTGCTTCATCTTGGGGACACCCTTTGAATTCATCCAAAGAGATTTTTTCTTTAGAACCTGCTTTGCCTCTAGAGAGAATCAACTTCTCAGATACTACTTCATCAGTATGCAAAATGCAAGCATTTGAGAATGCCCCACTGCACTCCTTGATCCTCTCCAATCCCAAGCTGATAGATGACTCATCTAAGCTCATTTTCTCTTGTGAACAAACCTTGGAAGAAGAATCAGCTAAGCCCAAACCCTGCAGAAAACATTCCCTCCTCTCCTTCACACTAACAGGGTCTTTCACACTTAAAGCAATAGTGGATAGATTTCCATAATCTGTAATCACACAAAACAACACGGATCACTAGTTTGCCCTCAAATTTTACTAGCATCACAACTACAGACATCCTCATGATACACTCACACCCTCATGATACACACACAAAGACACACCCTCATCACACACAAAGACACACACACGTCACCCTCATGATACACACACACACACATATACCCAACTACAATAATAAAGCATAAGCATCCTCCAAACCCAGAATTTGAAATTAGTTACATAAAGAACTGTTGATGTCTATATTTGTATGTAATTGAAATTTACCTTTTGTATGTTCTTGTATGTCATCAATGTAATTTGCTATATAAAGAACTGTTGTTCATGCTGAGTGAACCTTAGATTCCCGTTTAAGACTGAATGCAATGATTATTGCGGACAGTTTGCATTAGTCATTGTATTTAGTCTTGAATTATCTGTTTGGACAGTTTGGGGAGACTGCTATTTTTATGTTAGATTCATTCATTAAGGTTATTATTATTTTGATTAATTTGATGAAATTTTGGTACAATGCATTTCAATTTGTTCTCTGAGTGTATACTTGATTATCGGGAAATTAATTTCACTGATGTCATGTCGTGTACTTGGAGACCAATGCGAAATGCTGCTGAAATTTAGTCAAATTCTTCAAAGTAATGCTAACCATGATGTTTGAGGCTAACATAAAACACAATTTTCCTAAATGGGATAGGGCCACACCTATAAATAAAAAAGGTGAGATTTTCATGCATGAAATTGCTTAGATGGATCGAAGTTGGATCAATCAAAGTCGAATGAGCCCAGAATATGACGATGGCGTGGAGCAGTTCTTGCAATTTGCTTCAGAAAGAGGTCGACCCAATGAAGAAGGAAAATATTATTGTCCTTGCATCAATTGTTTGAACGGAAGAAGAAAACTACTGGATGACATACGAGACCATCTATTGTGTGATGGGATCAAGAAGAATTACACGACGTGGATATGGCATGGTGAAGTGACTGACATGTAGAGTGGGTCCCAATCAGAACCGTTTGATGTAGAAATGGGAGATTGCTTGGAGGACATGATTCGTGACCTTGGACAAGAGTCTTTTCAGGAAGCACACGCCCCTGTGTATGAAGGATTGCAGAGTGATTCAAAGAAGCCTTTGTATACGGGGTGCAAGAATTCCTTAACCGTGTTGTCTGCGGTGTTAAGTCTGGTTAATGTGAAGCCTAGGTATGGGTGGAGTGACAAAAGTTTCACCTCACTGTTTGAGGTAGTGCACAATCTGCTTCCAGAGGACAACATGCTGCCTAAAACTTACTATAAGGCGAAAAAGATATTGTGTCCCATGGGTATGAAGTATCAGAAGATTCATGCTTGCCCCAATGATTGCATACTCTACAGGCATGAATTCCAAGAAATGTCCAAATGCCCTATCTGTGGGAATTCACGGTACAAAGTCAAGGATGAAGAGGAAAGAAGTTATGATGAAAACTCAAACAAGGGCCTGCTAGCGAAGGTTTTGTGGTATCTTCCAATCATTCCAAGGTTTAAACATCTTTTTGCTAACGAAGACGACGCAAAAGACCTTACATGGCATGCAAATGGAAGGATTTCTGATGGACTGGTCCGTCATCTGGCTGATTGCTCACAGTGGAAGAACATTGATGATTTGTATCCGGATTTCGGGAAAGAGCCAAGAAATCTTAGACTTGGCCTCGCCAATGATGGAATGAATCCATATGGCACCTTAAGCATGCAACACAGTTCATGGCCAATTCTGCTAGTAATTTACAATTTTCCTCCTTGGTTGTGCATGAAGCGAAAATACATGATGTTGTCTATGATGATATCGGGCCCAAGACAGCCAGGAAATGAAATTGATGTTTATCTAAGTCCATTGGTTGAAGATCTGAGAAAGTTGTGGGACGAGGGGGTTGTAGTGTTTGATGTGTTTCGCAAGGAGACATTTGAAATGCGTGCAATGCTTTTTTGTACCATTAATGACTTTCCAGCATATGGGAATCTCAGCGGTTACAGTGTTAAGGGTCATCATGCATGCCCCATCTGTGAAGAAAACACAAGCTACATACAACTAAAACATGGGAGAAAAACAGTCTACAGTAGGCATCGCCGCTTTCTAACACCCAATCATCATTACAGACGATTGAAAAAAGCTTTTAATGGAAGTCAAGAGCATGATATTGCGTCGATACCGTTGACTGGTGAGCAGTTATATCAGCGGGTTCAACACCTGAATAATGTATTTGGAAAGACCCAAAAGAAGGATAAAAGTAAGAGTTGCATATGGAATAAGAGGTCCATTTTCTTTGATCTTCCATACTGGTCTGATCTTAACGTTAGACATTGTATTGATGTTATGCATGTGGAGAAAAATGTTTGTAATAGTGTGATTGGGACGCTCCTTAACATTCAAGGCAAGACGAAGGATGGCTTGAATACCCGTCAAGATCTAGCCGATATGGGCATACGATCACAATTGCATCCAAGGTCTGATGGGAAGAAAATTTACTTGCCCCTAGCTTGCCATACTTTGTCCAAAAAGGAGAAGATAAGTTTTTGTCAGTGTCTTCGTCGGGTGAAGGTTCCACAAGGATACTCTTCAAATATTAAGAGCCTTGTGCAGTTGAAGGAGCTTAAGCTTGTAGGGTTAAAGTCTCACAATTGTCACGTGCTCATGCAACAATTGTTAGCCATGGCTATACGAGACATCTTTCCAAACAAAGTCAGGTTAGCCATAACTCGGTTGTGCTTTTTCTTCCATGCTATATGTAGTAAAGTCATTGATCCTGTCAAGTTTGATGAGTTGGAAAATAAGGCCGCAATTATACTGTGCCAGTTGGAGATGTATTTTCCCCTGCTTTCTTAGACATCATGATTCACTTGATTGTGCATCTAGTCAGAGAAATCAAATGTTGTGGTTCGGTTTATCTACGGTGGATGTACCCGGTTGAGCGATACATGAAGATCTTAAAAGGGTATACAAAGAATCTTTATTGTCTAGGAGCATCTATTGTTGAGAGGTACATTGCAGAAGAAGCCATTGAATTTTGTTCAGAATATAATGAGAAGGCTAAACCTGTTGGCCTTCCTGAGTCTCGGCATGATGACAGAGTGGGTGGTAAGGGTTTAAGAGGACTGCATGTGATCACTCCAAGTGTAGAAGATTTGTTACAAGCTCACTTGTATGTCTTGAACAATAGTAATGAAGTTTTGAAATACATACATAAGCATGAAGCTTTAGTCGAACAGAATAATCCAAAAATGTCAAAGAATTGGGTGTTGAAAAAGCATAACAAGACTTTCTGTGATTGGTTTAAAGATACAATCTTTGCAAATGAGAATGCTTCAGAAACATTTAAAAAGCTAGCAGATGGGCCTAAAAGAAATGTTATAACTTGGCAAGGATACAACATAAACAAGTATTCATTTTACACAAAAGCACAAGATGACAAAAGTACAATGCAGAACAGCGGGGTCACCTGAGGGCAGAATCTCAACACTTCGCAAGTGTGAATGATGCCAATCCCTGTGTAGCATCCATCCCTTACTTTGGGTTCATTGATGAAATTTGGGAGCTTAACTATGTGAAATTTACTGTATGTGTTTTCAAATGTAAGTGGGTTGACAGCAACACCGGTGTGCGCACCGATGATATATGATTTACGTTGGTAGACCTAAAGAAACTTGGTTACCACAATGACCCTCTCATCATGGCAGAACAAGCTAGACAAGTATTTTACGTGCAAGACCCCTGTGATGAAAGGTGGTGCGTGGTTCTCCAGGGCAAAACAATTGGTGTCAATGTAGAAGATGATGATTCATACATGGACACCTATGTTAGTCCTTTGACCACACAAATGACTCCTAACGTTGTTGAAGAAGAAGAAGCTGACGACGTTCATGCTAATCGTAATGATCATGATGAAGGAGAATTAATTAACATCATCTAATGTAATTGTCTATTTATATATTTGATTTTGCTAGATTCATTTACATAACTCATTCACATAATTCAAATTCATTAATATTTAATGGACATTTAATATGAGTCCATAAAATGGAGCAAATCAATACTACATTTCTATTTAGAATCAATCAATACTACATTGGTTTGTGTCATTGGTTTACTAATTGCATTATTGAAAACATGCAGATATTGGATGAAAGCTTTGAAAATGGAACTCATGGCAGTTCATCTTAAATTGTTGCAGGTAGTCTTCCTTCTTCTGATACTGTTCCTTCTTTGTAGCAGCTACTGCCTCAATCATCTTGTTGTTAGCTCTAGACATTGACCTTGCTGTCCACACTGCTTTTGCACTCAGGTTACTCAACACAAATCTTACTCAACATAAATGTATCCCTCATTTGGTTATTATCATCAATGAAAATATTCAAATTGATTTTATCTTCTCTCTTAGTTTGGGTAGAATGATAAGAGTGGTGATAGAATAGTTATCTTCTACTTCCATCCAGTTCTTATTTAACTTCAATTGACTCTTCTGGTGTATGAGGGAGAGAGATTCTAAGTATTTTAAAATTCATAATGAAACATGAAAACCTAACTCTATGTTTAATTTGAGAAATAAATTAGAAAAAATAAAATAAAATAGTTGATAAATTTCTAAGCCTTGCAGTGTGTGTTTATTCATTTTCAGAATATAAAAAAATATAAATGATGTACAGAGAAATGTATTTTTCTTTCTTGCATGTCCTTTTCTTTGTTGGTAATTTCTATTGTCATAAAGAAAACATGAGAATTATAAAGGAAAGCCATTCCATCGTTAAGGTATGTAAAGTTGAACAAATAATTTTTCATCCTTAACTTAGAATGCAAAAACATGGCACCGGGAAGTCCAATTTACTGGAATCTAAGGAGCAACCGGTTCTCTTTTCATTTTCTGGTTGGGTTTCTAAGGAGCAACCGGTTCCCTTTTCAACCGGGTTTTTTTGTGTCTAGTACAGAAAAAAAACGTGCCCCACTTTTAAAAGAAAAGAGATCCCCAAAAGCATTTTCAAGATTGATTTTTCAAAAAAGAAAAAGGAGTACATCATAAGCCTCACCTGACAAATACCCATAAAGTTTTCTTAAAAAATTTGAGAAAGGCTGATTTTGTTTCATTGACTCTTCTGCTCCTCCTATGTTCACCTTCAGAATCCTCCAATGCCGACACATACTCAATCCTTGGTGTGAGGGGGGTGTTAGATATGTCAAATTGATTAGCGATATGGTAAAAATAGTGTATATAAGTGAAATGCAACCCTTACCTCAAGAATTAGCTTTTGGAATTGAATTAAGGCTAAAACCAAAATTCTAAGACTTATTAGTGAGCGCTGCATAGCTAAAACAAAGCTCCAATTACAAATTAAACACAACTTAGATGCTTACATAGTTTGGTTAAAATTTTCAGTTTAGTAACCTATGTGGCGTAAAGCTTTATTAAAAAACTGAATTCTGATAGATCTAACTATCTAATTTTTAATCCTTAGAAATTGAGAGGAAATGCTTACTTGGTGAATAGCTGTATCCATGGATGTAGTGGCTTGAGAATCTAAAAAGGAAAGCCAGGGCAACATATAAATTGTACTGCTAGAGTAATAAGTGTTTCTGCCATGCAATTCTCTAGGATGAGTCTGTCTAGACTCTATAAGCATTTTCTGGCACCTCCTCTGCTACTAGTAATAAATAATACATTAATAAAGTGAAAGTCTAATTCTAACAGCAGAAAAATGCCAAAAACACCTAATAAATGATATATATTTTTTCTCCAATTATAATTGCACACACACCATGTACCAAAATTTCAAATTTGAAAAGTGATAGAGGATGTGACAAATGGCATCTATTGTATGAAAGGCTTGGCACTCTAGAATAGATTCCATTTCTATTAAGAGTCCTAGTGTCTAATTCTTGACACATTTTGTATGGTATGTTGAGCATAATTAGGAACATCCTATACCATTTAATGGCAAATTTTAGCAAAAAGGCACCTCAAACCAATAACAAAAAATGCATCCAAAAGATAGAAGGTTAATGGGAAATAAATTGGAACTACATAAAGATTCGTCTTCATAAAAAATAATACGAAATATACTACGAAAAATAAGTTGGGGTAGTGTTTGCCCCAACTTATTTTTCCCTTTTTTTGTCCTTAAAAGTAAAAATTGGGCCAAACACACTTTATATAAAAGTCCTTAAAATTATAAGTAGCTTATTTTTAAGACTAAAAGATGAAAATAAGGAGCTCCATGGAGTAGATTTTTTGTACCTTGTGCGGAGCTTTTCTAGCAACAACCTTACTTCGAATCCCATGTACCGGTCTTTCATGTATTTCTTTTTCTAAAATAAATTCGTTCCTCCTTTCTTATATGTGCGTGCCCCTGCAGCTTTTATGTGGAATATCGATGCTTTTCTAACAATATATTTTTTGTTGTTGAGAAAGTTTCCATAACTGTGGGACTTTTGATTGCAAATTATCAGCCAAGAGGAGTGTTTGTTCTCCTTCTTTATCACTGTCTCGGCCACGTTATTAGGCTCTCCGTGAGGAGTGGAAACTATTCTAAAGGAGAAAACCTTACCAAGAAGCCCCACAATACTCCTTTTATGCTTCTCATAGATTTTAATTCCTAAGATTAGATCTCATAGAAGGAACATGACTTCCATAGACTACTGTGTGTAGTGTTAAACTACATCCTTTTGATAATGAATTCCGCTTAACTCACATTTGCATGACTTTACAACAAACACATTATGATTAACAATTAAGTCGTTAATCAGATTAGACAAACCACGAGACCCAATACTTGTACAATTCTATGTAAGAACAATTATACAGCTCATGCTTGTCGCCAGTTTCATCATCCACCACCCTTACCTTCTCTGGCTTCTTACGTTTATTGTTTTTAAACCCATATTTATGCTCTCCTCCCTTCATGTCTTGTTTTATCACAACTTTAGCCGAATCTCTTATCTTCAGCACAATTGAATCTCCTGTCTTATTCTCCAATGACACACTTTGATGGCCTGTATCTGTTTTCTTCATATGTTTTAGTGCTTCAGCTTCAAAATGCATAGGCCAATCTGAACTTTCCAGTGATCACCAAAGGCTTCTGCATCAACATTGACACTCTCCACTCTCTTTGGTTTATGCTTCTGTGTTGCATTCCCTGCTTCCTCGTTATAAATCTCAGATTTATTAGAGGTTACACTAGAACAATCAGCACTAATCCGTGGTTCTTCATCGTCTACCAGCTCAATATCTTTCCTTTCAACTTTTGTTTTGTAAATTACAGTGTAGTTTACAAACATGAGAAGTCAGAGAAGGTAAGGGTGGTGGATGATGAAACAGGCAACAAGCATGAGTTGTTTGAAGTCCTAAGGATGCCATCTAGATGTGTATTTTTGAGGTCTTCATGTCATTCCTTCATCATTCAACGTCTTCATGTCATTCCTTCCTCGAGAGTTTGAAGTACTGTTCTGAATGATTTGTCTACAATTCCAAAAATCTAAGAAAAGTTTGCTTGCATTGACCCCACTTTGACATCCTTTAAATCCCATGGAAATGTAGCTTTCAGTGCACACTATGTAATTGTGGAAGCAAAGCTTCATGATGAATCAACAATGATTCAAAGGTGTTTTGATGATAACAATGGTGACAACAAAAGATGATGACAAAGGTGGTGAACAAAAAGCTCAAAAGATCAAAGAACAACTCAAGTGAATCAAGAACAAGTCAAGAGTTCAAGAATCAAGAAGAATTCAAGACTCAAGAAGAAAGTCTACAATCAAGAATCAAGATTCAAGATCTCAAGAATCAAGATCAAGATTCAAGACTCAAGATTCAAGAATGAAGAAAAGACTTAATCAAGATAAGCATTAAATTTTTTTTTTTAAACTTTGAATAGCACATGAGTTTTTGACAAAACCTTTACCAAAGAGTTTTTACTCTCTGGTAATTGATTACCATATTGTTGTAATCGATTACCAGTAGCAAAATGAATTTGAAAAAGTTTTTCAAACTGAATTTACAACGTTCCAAATATTTTTAAAAGCCTGTAATCGATTACAATATTTTGGTAATCGATTACCAGTATCCTTGAACGTTGAAATTCAAATTTAAATGTGAAGAGTCACATTGTTTCACTCGAAAGCTTTGTGTAATCGATTACACTTATTTGGTAATCGATTACCAGTGTTTGTTTCTAAAAAATCTAAAGATGTAACTCTTCAAAAAGGTTTTGACTTTTTCAAATGGGTTTTAAGTTTTTCTAAAAAGTTATAACTCTTCTGAATGGCCTTCTTGACCAGACATGAAGAGTCTATAAAAGAAAGACTTTGTTTTGCATTTTCAATCAATCTTTCAAACAACAATCTTGAATACTTTACTTTTCCAATCAATCCTTTACAAGCCTTGACTCTCTTTGAACTTCTTCTTCTTTGTACCAAAAGCTTTCTGAAGTTTTCTGGTTTTCCAAACCTTGAAAACTTGTGCTATTCATCTTTTCTTTCTCTTCTCCCTTTGCCAAAAAGAATTCGCCAAGGACTAATCGCCTGAATTATTTTTGTGTCTCTCTTCTCCCTTTTCCAAAAGAACAAAGGACTAACCGCCTGAATTCTTTTGTGTCTCCCTTCTCCCTTGTCAAAGAATTCAAAACGACACAGTCTAAGAATTCTTTTGATTCTTCCCATTCCCTAATACAAAAGCGTTCAAAGGTTTAACCGCCTGAGAATTCTTTTGTATCCCCATTCACAAAGTATCAAAGGTGTAACAGCCTGAGATCTTTGTCTTAACACATTGGAGGGTACATCTACTCGGGTTTGACTGAGAACAAGAGAGGGTACATCTCTTGTGGATTAGTTCTAGTGGAGGGTACATCCACTAGGGTTTGAAAGAGAACAAGGGAGGGTACATCCCTTGTGGATCTTTGCTTGTAAAAGGATTTTTACAAGGTTGAAAGAAATCTCAAGGACCGCAGGTCGCTTGGGGACTAGAGGTAGGCACAGGTTGTTGCCAAACCAGTATAAAAACTCTTGTGTTTGTTTCCTTCTTCCCTACTCTTTTACTTTCCGCTGTGCATTTAATTTTCGCTTTTACTTTCTGTTAAGTTTCTCTTCTACTCCATATTCTCTTAACAACAAAAGTAAAAGCCTTAAAAGAGTAATTTTTAATTGGTAAAGTTTTAGGAATAATTAATTCAACCCCTCCCCCTTCTTAACTATTCTGAGGCCACTCGATCCAACAGTGATCTTCACCTGTCTACGATTATTGTTATTTGTGCTACACAGCAATTTTCTTTCATGTCTTGAAACAAATTTAAAGCACAAGTATCACAACACATCATCAACTTGAATTTATCAGACTTTTCATTTATCAGACATTTTCACTACTATTACATCTTATCCTATTTTGAATCACAATTAAAACCACAAGTAAATCACTTATGACTTATTCTCTTTTGATTAATCCTTTTTTGAAAGCACACACACACACACACACAGAAAGACACACACACACACCTACAATAATAAAGCATGACCACCCCCGAACCCCACTATTCCAGATTACTTACATAAAGAACTGTTGATGTTGATAATTATCTGTAATAAAAATTAACATTTTGTATGTTGTTGTATGTTATTGTATAAAGGATCATGGCTTCTCCACCTGCCTCTCCTCCTCCTCCTCCTTCTCCTCCTCCTCCTCCTCATTCTACTCCTTCAGACGCATCGGCTTCGCCATCTGCCGTGAAGCGGACACGCAAAGCCTCATGTCTGTGGGACTTTTGATAAGGTGGACATCACCTACGAGAACTGGAAGGAGGTCCCTACTGCTCAGAAGGACCTGATTTGGGAGGATATTCAGGTATTTTCCTTTTCTTATTTGATTTTGTTTAATTAAAAGCCAAAATATACATTATTGTAACAAATAAACTTTATTTGATGTTGGCAGGCGGGATTTGAAATCCCAGAGGCTTCTGACAGTAGGACGAAAAGGAAGTTACTTCAGACCGTGGGGGAGAGATGGAGGCAGTTTAAATCAAACCTCACGAGGAAATGGGCCCTTGCAGCCGATCAGGAAGGTGTGGAGGACACTGTCTGTGAGAAATACAACATTAGCAAGGAAAAATGGGCCCAGTTTTGCCAGACTCGTAGAGACCCTTCTTGGGAGGTATGTTCCTTTCCATTTAAGTTGTTTTCCAAAAAACATTAACTTGTTATACTTCATTCTAGTAATTTGAAACATTATTGTTTATTTTTGCAGGATGTGCGCAAAAAGGCACAGGCCATCCAGAAGCAGAACACTGCCCCCCATGTTTTGTCTCGTGGTGGTTATGATTATTTGGAGCAGAAGCTCCTGGCTGAGAAGACCAAGAAGAAGCTGGAGGAAGCTGCACAGTCAGGAAGCATTGATGGCGTCATCGACCCTCCATCCCCAGTCAGACGCCACGTGAAGTGGAAGATGGCCCGCACGAAGAAAACAGGGGAGATGATGATTGAGGCCGCAAAGGAAATCGCTGAGAAGATCGTAAGTCATTTTCAACTAACCATTAGAATTATATTTCAATATTTTGTGAATGTCATGTACAATTGTGTTTTCTGTGCAGGATTCCTTTGAGGAGCAGGCGACACAGGGATCCTTCATCCCCCATGGACGTCAGGATGTTCTCACCGCTGCTATTGGACGTCCAGAGCACCCTGGACGTGTCTGTGCTGCTGGAGCCGGTGTCACGATCAAGCAATACTTTGGATCGGCTCCACGGATGTCCCAAAACTCTTCTTCCCTGCCTGCTAAAGAATTGCAGCAGCTGACCCAGCAAATTAGGGACCAGCTAGAGGAGTCCATCATAGAAAAAGTGACACGACAACTCATGGCATCCTTCAGCCAGATGCAATCCCAGATTCAGTCCCAGATGCAATCTCAGGGACTTGCACTGCCTCCCGAGCCTTTGGTTGGTCCCTCCGGTCCTCGAGTAAGCACAAAGGGGAGTTGTGTTGATCCCTCAGGAAACGATCCTGAGACGGGTGACTCAGATAGGTGCGACTTGTACATCGAAGCAGATCCTGCCCGCCTGGTTTCCCTGGGGAGAGTTTATGAGGGATCCATTATTGTTCATAACACTCCTTTGTTGGCTGGCCATGTAAAGGTGGGTGTGGAGGAGGTTATAGATGCAGATGCTCCAATTCCTGTACCCACTGATGAGGTTTCCTTATTGGGGCAGACACTTCACACCTTCCTAGCTTGGCCGACACATCTGTTCAAGTCTTTATCACAGCAGGTACTTTACTCTTACTATATGTTTCTTCTTTTTAAATTAATTCATTCAGTGTGCCTCAAATTAGGCCATTTAACTTTGTTTCATGAACATGTAGTTGTGTCTCCGGCAAAACCACCTCCAAAGCCCAATCCGGAGGTTGATGATCCGCTTTATCTACTGACATTGACCATCCCAGAGCTTTTCTTTAGGCCTTATCAGGTTACATGGGATGCCACCGTGTTCGGGGTCTCTAATCCAGATTTCCCGCTCTACATAAAGCATGAAGACCTCTCCAAAATCGCACACAGTGGTCAATGTCTCAGCATTTCACTGTTATAGTTGTGGATTCTGTAAGTCATTTTATATTACTTTTAATTACCTAAGCTATTTCTTTGAATTCATAAATATTTAACTTTGACTTAACATAAACAGGCATCTCACTGATACAAGTATGCGAGCGGGGAATTCTGATATCTATGGATTCCTCGAGCCATAGTCCATTCAGAGGTCTGGGCAATCGCAATTTGAGTCTGAAAGTTACATAAAGACTTGGATGCAGAGTTCAAAATGCGATGTCTATCTTGGAGCCTACCTAAATGGGTAAGTCACACAAAATAACTGAATTTAATTAATGTTTACTAATATACTAACCCATATTCGTCTCTACTGCAACGGACACTGGTAGATGGTGCTCATCCTGCCCAAGGAACACCTAGTTGTCTGGTTTTGTTCATTGCATAACAGGCCAGACAACTACCTTAAGGGGATTATTAACAGTTTAGTGTTCTTTTCAATACATTTGCATTGAAATACCTCAACGTACAACACCAGCTTTTAATTGTTACTCACATGGAACAGTGCTTTAAAAGGTCTTGATGATGCTCCACAGCCTAAATCAAAGGCTCCTACTAGGTGGATTGTCGTCAAGGTACGTCATTTACATAAAACTTCCACTTATATATATTTCTTATGTGTCTGTACACTAGTTGTTTAATTAATATCCAAATTTCATTATGTATTTAGTGTAATAGACAAAAAGGAAGTACTGAGTGCGGCTACTATGTCATGCACTGGATCTCCACCATCATTTTAGGAACTTTTAGGAATAACTGGGAAGCGGTACGTTTATTTCAAATAAATTCGATTTTTTTATAATTTGTATTACATTATTAACTTATTATGATTTATTTCATCATGCAATATTTTAACGATCCTAGACCATTGGAGCCAGAGAGATTAAAGGCGTTGCGGATCCAGTGGGCACAATATTATCTCCGAGTTAGAGATCAGACCTAGGATTTACGAACATTAACTTTAGCTTAGTTTACTTTGGTTTAACATTTTTTACATTTCCTATGTAATTTGAACATTGAATTCATTTGTTGATTGTTTTTTATGATAAATGAATTATTTGATGTTTATTATGATTAAAATTGCTTGAAAGCATAATAAAATATTTATTTGCTGTGAATTGGGTCTGAAATTACATTTTACAGGTACAATTTTGGGTTTATTGTAAAAACAAAAAGTTTATATAAAAAAATACTTGAAAACAACATCGGTTATTAACAAAAACCGATATTAATATAGTAAACAACATCGATTATTTATGAAAACCGATGTCCACATGCACCTTAACATCGGTTATAATAGAAAATCAATGCTAACGTTTGTATATTAACATTGGTTATTTGTAAATAATCGATGTTAACGTTTGTATATTATCATCAGTTATTGTTAAATAACTGATTTTATATACAAAGAACTACACCAAATAAGTGTATGCATCATCAACGTTGACATCGGTTTTCAATTAAAACCGATGTTAATGTAATATATTAACATCGATTTTGGTAGGAAACGATGTTAATAAATTACAGTAACATCGGTTTTTCTAGAAAACCGATGTCAATATACAATATTAACATCTGTTTTACTACAAAACCAATGTCAACGTTCATCATGCATACACTTTTTTTGTTGTAGTTCATTGTGTTTAACATCGAGTATTTAGAAAACCGATGTTATCGTATTTATGTTAACATCGGTTTTGCCAAAACCGATGTTAACAATGATACATTCAACATCGGCACTTTCAACATCGGTTTTAGAACCGATGTAGAATGCCCTAAATAACCGATGTTGAAAGTGTAATTTCTAATAGTGTTAATTACAATAGAATTTCGTGTCTTGTTAATTAAATATATTTATTATGGTTTGCACACATGTTCTTATATTTTACACTTGTAGTTAATTACATAGTTTCAACATTTTAAATATATCACAATTAATAAATAAAATATTTTATTGATAAGATGATAATTGATTATTGTAATTATAAAAAATATTCAAAGAAATGAATAAATTATTTAAGGTATTATACATAAAATAAAAATTCATATAAGATTTAAAGAATTAATTAAACCAAATATATACTCATGCTCATTTTCTTAATTGTTTATATAATTTTGTCAAATTTTTTATAGATAATTTTTTCTTGAAAAATACTTAGAAATGAAAAAGGAAAAAGGAGAAAAAATCACAAGTAGAATAAAAAAAAATTGATTTAATTAACCTAAAAAAATGATAGTAAGATGGAATCATGAATTGATTCAATATTAAAATTGACATTTAAGACTTCATTTAATACTTGGTGTCTAAGATCTATTTTGTAGACACATTTTTTTAAGATCTGTCAAATCTTATGAAGAATGAATCAATAAGCCAAACTCTAAAGTTTGTGAATCGTCATCGGAAAAAAAGCTATGCTACATAGACATCCTTTGACACAAAAGGAATTGGTTTTTTGCTGAAGTGTTCAACATGCCATGCAGCAATGAAAAGTGATTCTTCAGCATGAAGAAGTATATGCATTTAATACTCCAATGATGACATTCTTCAAACACAAGCTTAAAGACAGGAAATATGTTTGTTTGATAGTGAATAAAAAAATAGGGAGACCGATTTGGTGAAATAGGCAAAATAAGGGATGGATTTAGCAATAAAACCTTAAATTAAAGTTAATTTGGGCTTTTAGTGAATGCATAAGCTACACATTGCATCTTATTGGGTCTTGCTTAGTGCACATGTTGTACTAAAGTCAAATTAGGTCTTTATCAATGCATAAATTCCACTTACACCATACTGAACGTTAATGAATCATTAGTGTTACACTTATGCATTATATTTTAAAAAACTTGATTATGACATATTTTCATAATATAAAGGGTATTTATTTATTATAATTTTTAAATATTTATAAAATAAACATTTATTTTGTACAAAACACAAATTAAAAGACTGATGATAAGCATGATTTATTTAACTTGATCAAATAACGTAAATATTGGTTTGTTAATTTAAAAATATAACTAATATATTATTTTCAATATTTTTCAAGTATAAAATGTATTTAAGTATATCACATATTTTTTTATGATTTATAATAAATTAAAATTTTAGTTTCTTAACTTTTTAAAAAATATATATATAACTAGTCGCTAATTCGGTCGCTAATCTCAAAATATTATTTAGTCTTATAGCGACCGAATCCATTTCGGTCGCTATCATCATAATGTAGCGACCGAATCATGTTTAGTCGCTATTCTAAAGTTCATTTCGGTCGCTATAACAATTTTGAATTATATATAGCGACCGAATGTTTTGTGAACCTTTCTTTCGGTGGCTGATTCGGTCGCTGACAGAAGTTAGCAACCATGATTAAATTTGGTCGCAATTAGAGCCAAAAACTGTTCAGTTGTTGTTTTTGTCCCTCTTAGCCGCCAAAAATCTTAGGTCGCTAAATTGCATTTTTCTAGTAGTGATTTATGAAGGTCGGTTGTAGACTGGTTCAACAAGCATTGCTTCATGAAGACACCCTGTTGGATAGACGAGATAATGGATCTCTCCAAGTCTCTTTATATCTTTTGGGGACTGTATATTTTGTTATTGCAATTGGGAATGGAGTTGCGCATCATTCTTGCACTAACATGGTTATTTTTAGGGAGCTTCTTTTTGGCTTCCATAGGGATCATCATCGTGTGTTTCAGTTGTATACAACATCTCTTTAAATCCTGGTGTTGCCTTGCTCCTCCGTTTGTTTCCCACTATACACAACTAGGTATACCTGTCATGCCCAAATTCAAAATTGCATTCTGATAAGTTCTTTACAAAATATTTGTTTGTTGTATAATATTGAAAGCATTATAATTTTGACACATCCCAAAAAAATTGGGATAATATTCTCTCCATTGATCGTTAGCCAAAGAAAAATAAAAAATCAAATATTTTGCATATAAAAGATATGTTATCAAATTTAACACAAGACATGTCAAACATTGTAGAAAAAACACAATCAATAAATTTCAATATTATTGTAAGCGAAGATACATTAAACTCAAATTATATTCATTGGTGATTTGGATCAGTCACTTAAAAAAACTAAGAAATATTGTAATACTTATTAGACAATTTACAAAAAAAAAACTAATATATGTTTTTGTCCTCGTAAATATGAAAATATTTAAAATTCGTTTTTGTAAAATTTTTATTATATTATCATAAAATTGAAATGTGTCATTTTTAGGCCTAGAGCAAGGTTCAAATATCCAAACATGTGTGTTTTACTTTTTTATAAATAAATAAATGAATATCAGTTGTATGCATAATCAATGTAAAAAATCATCATCATGGGTTTGAATTTACCTAAATCTACATCTGAACCAAAAAGTCATACATTTCAATTTTGTGACTGTAATAATTTTTTATTAAAAGCTTTAATTAACTCCTTAATAGTGGCATGTACATTTTGAACTTGGAAGGTCAAATGCTCCATAAGTTTTGGAGTTGAAATGCCTAATATTGAATGACATCAATGGATGGTAATGGCTACTAAATGCATTCTTGATGGTAGAATGCCTATATATAGCACATATGTTTGGTCCTTGAGCTCATATCTTTCATTTTTCTTCTCATATATACATCATCTACACAGAGAGAGAGAGAGAGAGCTAGGAAGAGCCGAAACAAAGCAGTTCTTTCATGACAATGGTTGGAGGTATATTCTGATTTTGTTTTCTACATTTGTTAATGACATGTGTTACGTTTTTGTTGTTCTGTAACATCACATGTTTGTTATTTTAGTCTTACATTTGGTATTAGAGCCGCAATTGCCACTACTTTGTCCATTTTCTATTTTCAGTATTGTTCTTATCTAATTTCGTTTTTGGTGTTTAAAACCTCATTTGTTAAAAATAAGATTAGAAATCTTTATTTTGGTTGATTTCTTTGTTTTTTGGCTTTTGAATCTATAAAATGGTGCCAAATGAGTGAGAACCAATTGAGTCTATATATGGGTCGGATTGACCCGCCAGAGGTAAAAGACGACGAACAATATTTTTTTGTTCGCTTAAAAAAAAGTGAGGAAAATAGATCATTTTTTGTGTTGTCTAAGTCTCAAACTAGTGACCTACAATTTACTAGATGTCACATGAGCCACTAGGCCATTTAAGGTTCTTTGATATTTATTAGTTTTCCCGTGTGTTATATGCTTATCTGTTTCTGTTTATTTTTGCAATTTGTGCAGTTTTAATTTTTTTATGCATTAATATATTCTAGAAAAGTTTATTTTGTGCTATATATATATATATATATATATATATATATATATATATATGAAATCAAATGCATAATATTATATTTCAATTATGCAATTGTATATGAGAATTCTATTCATCATTGTATTATATATCTTGATCTTGAAGTGCATAATATGATTTATTCTCATATGATTAAGTTTTTATTATATTTATATAATTAATTAGGATAAAAAGTCATTATTTTTCATGGTTTACCCACAGGGATCATGAGGTGATGCATAATTTGAAAGTTTATCATAAAGTAAATATTTGCAATAGAAAATTAAATTATTTTTATGTTGTACCCGAAAAACATGAATTTAAGTGTGTAATTTGATTATTCTATCATAAAGTCTAATTGTATCTTATGGAATTAAAAATTTAGCCCATAGACAATTTTTATGTCACAAGATTCAATCTTCTAGTATCTTTACATTGGTAAAACATACAATTAAGATTAATATGCCTCAAATTTTGACATAAGCCTTTGGATTTTTGTAGCCTCTCACACGGTTAGTTTTTCTGATATTCAATGTGATATTTCCGAACTCAAAGTAGATAACTATAAGATATGGAAGGAGAGAATTATTCTGCAAATAGGGTGGATGGACATAGACTATGCTATAAGGAAAGACGAACCACCTATAATCACTGATGAAAATGCAATCACTGATGAAAATATCCCAACTGTTATTGCCCTATATGAGTGGTGGGAGTGATCCAACTGACTCAGCGTGATCTTCATTAAGACCAAAATCTTGGCTGAGATACGTGGTTCTATTGACCAACATGAAAAGGTATGAGACTTGCTTAAGGCTATTGATGACCAGTTCATCACTTCAGATATGGTTTTAGCAAGCACCCTGATCATGATATTCTACTCTTTCTCCCTCACCAGTGTGAAAGGTGTGAGTGTGTACATAATGCACATGCGAGATATTTCAGCTCAACGTAAGAAATTGGAGGTTGGTATGTTTGTGTCCTTCTTGGTGCATTTCATTCTGAGAACCCTTTCGTCAGAATATGGGCTGCTTAAGATTTCCTACAACACACATAAAGGAAAATGGTCTATCAATGAATTAATGACCTTGTGTGTTCAAGAACAGAAAGGCTTGTAATGGAGATGAGTGAGAGTGCATTGCTGACAACTGCTTGTGGAAAGAACAAAGCTACTAAGTCTCATGCTAATTAGAAAGGGAATGGTAGAATACCACTTCAAGCTGATATTAAGAATGTGGCAAAGTGTTTCTTCTGTAAGAAGAAGGGACACATGAAAAAGAATTGCCCCAGATTCAAGAAATGGCTTGAGAAGAAAGATAAATCAATCTCATTAGTATGTTATGAACCTAATATGGCTGGTGTTAATATTAACACCTGCTAGATTGATTCTGTATCTATAATTCATATTGCAAATTCTTTACAGGGTATGCAAAACCTAAGGGAACTAGTGGGAAGTGAGCAAAACATTTTATTAGGCAATAAGCTAGGCTAACATGTGGAGGCTATTGAAACTTGCATTTTAACTTTAAATAATGACTTTATTTTGAAATTAGAAAGGACTTTTTATGTGCCAAGTTTTTCTTGAAACTTGATTTTTATTTCCAGTCTGGTACCATTTGGATATTCCTTCAATTTTAAAGACACATTTTTTGAGTTATTTATAATTTTGAATGATTGATTGTGTTGGGAATGGTATCTTGTATGATGGTTTTTATCTTCTTGGTTTACAAAATTATGCCACTAATAGTTTAATGCATGTTCAAACTAGTTTAAAAGGTGTAATATTAATGAGAATTCCTCTATGTTATGGCATCAAAGATTAGAACATATCTCCATTGAGAGGATTAAAAGGTTAGTGAAAGATGAGGTATTCAATACTCTAGATTTTGAAGACTTTAAGACTTGTGTGGAGTGCATTAAGGATAAGCAGACCTGTGACACCCTCTACCCCTCACATATGTATTAATAAAGGAATAAAAATTCAAATATTAATTAAAAGTATTTTTAAAACATTTTTAAATACAAGCTTTTCAAATGGGTAAAAGGCTCACATTCACTTTCTTCTACATCATATTCAAACTTGTCCAAATAAACAATAAAGTCATCTCGACTCAAAGAAAGTCATATAAGTCTCATACAATTAATATAGAACCTATATCCTAATGTCACATCCTATCAGAGCGTGGTGTTCCTATGTCCTCTAGCATGAGGTTCTTCATAGTCATCCACCTATTCATATGCTCCCCCGAACACAAAGTTCAAGATCATCACAGGATCCAAACACAAACAGCAAACCGGGAGTGAGTTATCACATTGCTAACTACTAGAGAGAAACAACACAACATATAGTAGCCAAATACAATTTACTTAGCATATCTCACATTATTTCATCACTTTGTCATTCATCAATCACACTTTTCATCCATCAATCACACCTTTCAATCATCAATCATTATACACAGGAATCACACACTCCGATCAAGACATAATAACACATCAATTTCATAATAAACAATTAGCAAGCGTATGCGACAGTTATGCTAAGACTCAAGCCTATATGCAATGTGGTACCATGTCAGTGAAAAGCCACCCTGGGGCGCTTAGGAGTACATAACAAGACACACCACACAATGGGTTTGTCAGGTCACTCTCACTAAGTAAGATCATAGGGAGACTAGTCAGGGTCACGATGTTTTGCGAGAATACTCCAACCATATGGGATCACCATAGGCTTAAAGGAGCACTCAAACCCGGTGACCCCCAAGGCCTACACTCCGAAGAGTCCGTCAGGGCCTCTCCCTCCTAATTCAGGTCCAACCCCTAAAATTATTTTAGCACACAGACTCTATCTATGAACTGTACAAAACACATGACTCCTCAATTGTTCTCAAAATAATTTTAACTCGTCGCCCTTTAAGGGTCTTATCATTAACTCGTCGCCCTTAAAGGGACTTAACATTAACTCGTCACCCAAAAAGGGACTTAGCATCAACTCGTCGCCCTAAAAGGGACTTAACATCAACTCGTCGCTCTAAAAGGGACTTAGGATCGTATGATTATACAATTCATAGTTCACAACTCGATGCACATATATATCTCAATCATATACATACTCAATTTATCACATACACTTAATCCCAATCACAATGGTATAATCTCAATTTAACATGTTATCACACCTCATGAATCATATACACTTTACCTATGAACTATGCAATACACACATCTACTCAATTGTTTTCAAAATCATTTTAACTCGTCGGGTTCCCACAGTGGATCCCATCACAATACTCGTCGCCCTTAAAGGGTCTTACAATTGTGTGATTGCACAATTCATAGTTCACAACTCAATACACACATCTCATCTCAATACACATGTATTTCATCATCCGTCACATACTCACAGTTTGAATCATCATTTCATAACCTCAACATAACAATTTATACAAAAGATTTCATCACAACATGGGGTGTAAAATCCCTGAAATAGTTTCTCACAATTATATCAAAATCAATTAATCAAATTCATGGGTTAAACACAAAGACATTAATAACACTCAAGTTTATCAATAAATTCTTATCAGGACATCAATTGGTACATAGAACACAATAATATTATATTTATAATCATAAAGAGAAAATTATAATTCAATAAACATCCCAAAATAAATCCAAATTTAGTTCTCTAAGGATCCCTACACATGTTCATTTTAATCCCCAATTGCGATAAACTCATCCCTTACCTCTGAGCGAACTCACGTGTCTTCAGCCAGCGATAGTAATATCTATAGCGGTTCCCTGAGATTCCTTCAGTTATTCCTCCGACTGCTCCGATAGAATTCCCAAATGTCAGAGAGACGGAGAAGAGATTGAAACCTCCACTTGTACTGTCTTCATGAGATTCCTTTTTCTCCCTCAACGAATATTATCTCGACAATCCCAACGGTGTCAGTGTGTCGAATTTAATTTCGAACAACATATCCAAATTTCATGAAAATCCAACGGTTAACGAAATCGGGATCGTAGTTTTATCGAGACAGTTTTGGGTTTTTGCAGGAAATTGTAATGCTACAATGCGAAGGGCTTTTCTCTAAGCTCCGATATGATTTTGAAATTCGCAACGGTGAGAATGTTCAGATATGGATGCACATGGTAAGAAATATTTTGTCACCTTTATAGATGATTATTCACAATATATGAATGTTTATTTGCTTCATAACAAAAATGAAGCATTGGATGCCTTCAAAGTCTTTAAGGCTGAAGTTGAGAACCAATGTGGCAAGCAAATAAAAATAGTGAGATCAGATAGAGGTGGAGAATATTATGGCAGATATACTGAGAATGGACAAGCACTTGGTTTCTTTGTAAAGTTTCTTCAAGAACATGGGATTGTTGCCCAATACACTATGTCTGGTTCTCCAAATTAGAATGATGTTGCATAAAGAAGGAACCGAACATTATTGGACATGGAACAAAGTATGCTTAGCAACTCTAATCTTCCTAAATCCTTGTGGGCTAAAGCACTAAAGACAACAGTGTATATATTAAACCATGTTCCAACCAAGGCCATCCCAAAGACACCTTTTGAGTTGTTAAAAGGTTGGAAACCAAGTTTGAAAGATATGCATACTTGGGGTTGTTCGTCTGAGGTGAGGATATATAACCCACAAGAGAAGAAACTTGACCTGAGGACTATCAGTGGGTATTTCATTCGATATGCCGAAAGGTCTAAAGGTTATAGGTTTTACTATCCATGTCATATTACTAGGATTATGGAATCAAGAAATGTCAAGTTTCTTGAAAATGACTTGATCAGTTGGAGTGATCAATTAAGGGACTTAGATTTTGAAATTGATCATATAGAGTCTCAACCTTCCACATCAAGTGAACAATTGGTTGTAATTCATACCGTCAATTTCAAAGGGATGATGAGCAAAAAATGAGTAGCATTCCACAACCTGTTGCTAAGAATCCAGTAGATTAAGTTGATCATCAAATTTCTAAATATGTTGAACAACAGTTGAACAACAAGATCCACAAGAAAATGTTGATACAGCATTAGGTTGGATCAAGTGGCCTCAGAATAATTAAGAAGGGGGGGTTGAATTAATTATTCCTAAACCTTTACTAATTAAAAAATTACTCTTCTAAGGCTTTTACTTATGTTGTTAAGAGAATATGGAGTAGAAGAGAAACTTAACAGAAAGTAAAAGCAGAAATTAAATGCACAGTGGAAAGTAAAAGAGTAGGGAAGAAGGAAACAAACACACAAGAGTTTTTATACTGGTTCGACAACAACCTGTGCCTACATCCAGTCCCCAAGCGACCTGTGGTCCTTGAGATTTCTTTCAACCTTGTAAAAATCGTTTTACAAGCAAAGATCCACAAGGGATGTACCCTCCCTTGTTCTCTTTAAAACTCTAGTGGATGTACCCTCCACTAGAACTGATCCACCAGAGATGTACCCTCTCTTGTTCCCAGTCAAACCCAAGTAGATATACCCTCTACTTGTACCACAAAGGATGTACCCTCCAATGTGTTAAGACAAAGATCTCAGGCAGTTAAACCTTTGATACTTTGTGAATGGGGATACAAAATAATTCTCAGACGGTTAGTCCTTTGAAGACTTTTGTATTAGGGAAAGGGAATAATCAAAAGAATTCTCAGACTGTGTCGTTTTGAATTCTTTGACAAGGGAAAAGGGAGACACAAAAGAATTCAGGCGGTTAGTCCTTTGTTCTTTTGGAAAAGGGAGAAGAGAGACACAAAAAGAATTCAGGCAGTTAGTCCTTGGTGAATTCTTTTTGGCAAAGGGAGAAGAGAATGAAAAAATGAATAGCACAAGTTTTCAGGGTTTGGAAAACCAGAAAACTTCAGAAAGCTTTTGGTACAAAGAGGAAGAAGAAGTTCAAAGAGATTCAAGGCTTGTAAAGGATTGTAAGAGATTGATTGGAAAAGTATTCAAGATTGAAAGAATGAATTCATTGAAAATGCAAAACAAAGCCTTGCTTTTATAGACTCTTCATGTCTGGTCAAGAAGACCATTTAGAAGAGGTATAACTTTTAGAAAAACTTAAAACCAATTTGAAAAAGTCAAAACTTTTTTGAAGAGTTACATCTTTTGATTTATTCAGAAACATTCATTGGTAATCGATTACCAAATAAGTGTAATCGATTACACAAAGCCTTTATGTGAAAGGATGTGACTCTTCACATTTGAATTTGAATTTCAACTTTCAAAGGCATTAGTAATCGATTACCAAAACATTGTAATCGATTACAACTTTTTGAAATTAATTGGAACATTGTAAATTCAATTTGAAAACTTTTTCAAAACAATTTTGCTACTGGTGATCGATTACAACAATCTGGTAATCGATTACCAGAGAGTAAAAACCCTTTGGTAAACATGTTTTCAGAAAATAATCATGTGCTACTCAATTTTTGAGGAAAAACTTTTCATACTTATCTTGATTAAGCCTTCTCTTGATTCTTGAATCTTGAGTCTTGAATCTTGACCTTGATTCTTGATTCTAAACTTTCTTCTTGAGTCTTGAATTCTTCTTGATTCTTATCTTGAACTCTTGAATTCTTCTTGATTCACTTGAGTTGTTCTTTGATTGATCTTTGAGCTTTTTGTCGCCACCTTTGTCATCATCTTTTGTTATCATCATTGTTATCATCAAAACACCTTTGAATCTCCTTTGATTCACCATGAAGCTTTGCTTCTACACATTAAGGAGATCTACTAGAGTAAGAAAATCAACTAGTCTTAGTGATTATATTGTATATTTGCAAGAAAATGACTATAATATTGGAGTTGAAAATACTCTCGAAACTTTTGATCAAGCCATGAGTTGTAAAGAGTCAAATTTATGGTATGATGCCATGAAGGATGAGATGAATTCCATGCAGAGTAATGGATTTTGGAACCTTGTAGAGTTTCCTAATAGGGCAAAGACCATTGGTTGTAATTGGATCTTTAAGACCTGAAAGGATTCATTAGGCAAAATTGAGAGATACAAGGCAAGACTCGTTGCTAAGGGATTTACTAAAAAAAAGGAATCGATTACACAAACAATTTTTCTCTTGTATCTAAGAAAGATTCTTTTTGTATTATCTTCGCATTAGTTGCTCATTGTAACCTTGAGTTGTAACAAATCGATGTGAAACATCCTTTCTTAATGGAGATTTAGAGGAGGATGTTTATATGAAATAACCTGGAGGCTTCTTCTCTAGCAGTGGTCAACATTTGGTTTGCAAGCTTAAGAAATCTATATATGGTTTAAAACAAGCCTCCTGCCAGTGGTACCTTAAGTTTCACAGGGTAATTTCTTTATTTGGTTTTGATGAATACCCATGGATTAATGCATATACCACAAGGTCAGTGAGAGTAAAATATGTTTTCTTGTTTTATATGTAGATGATATTTTACTTGCAGCTAATGATCAGTGTTTACTACATGAGGTCAAGCAATTTCTTTCTAAGAATTTTCACATAAAGGATATGGGTAATGTATCTAACGTCATTGACATTAAGATTCATAGAGATAGACCTCAATGTATTTTAGGTTTATCACAGGAAACATATATTAACAAAATTTTAGAGAGATTTTGGATGAAAGACTATTCACCAAGTGTCGCTTCCATTGTGAAGGGTGATAGGTTTAATTTGAACCAATGCCCAAAGAATGACTTTGAGAAGGAACAGATGAAAAACATTCCTTATGCATCAATTGTTGGAAGTCTCATGTATGCTCAAGTATGCATAAGGCCTAACCTTACTTTTGTAATTGGAACGTTAGGAAGATATCATAGTAATCCCCGTATTAACCACTAGAGAGCTACAAAGAAAGTGACGAGGTACCTTCAAGGGACCAAAGATTACATGCTTATATATAGACAGGCGAACAATCTAGATGTGATTGGTTATTCATACTCAGACTTACTTGGCTGTGTTGATTCTCATAAATCAACATTTGGATACTTTTTCCTAATGGATGGTGGAGCTATTTCGTGGAGGAGTGTTAAGCAAACTTTGACTGCCACTTCGACCATGGAACCTGAGTTTGTCTCTTGCTCTGAGGCTACATCACATGGTGTATGGCTTAAGAGTTCATTTCTAGGCTGAAAATAGTTGATACTATTTCAAGGCCTTTGAGAATTTTCTACGATAACTCAGTTGTTGTCTTTATTATGGCTAAGAATAACAAAAGTGGAAGTTGAAGTAAGCACATCGACATTAAGTACTTAGCCATTAGAGAAAAAGTAAAAGACAATAAATTGGTCATTGAGCATATAAGCACTGAGTTGATGATCATTGATCCTTTGACTAAGGGCATGCCACTGTTTAAATTCAAGGATCATGTAGAGAGAATGAGACTTGGTTCCACTTTATAATTGTATACATACAGGTTAGAGTTGAAACTCTTATATTGTGATATTTTCTCATATTCTGGTGCACATTGATTTATCTGAGAAAATTTTTGTTTTGGACCAAGATTAAACATTGAGTTTATTCATTAAGTTTTATTACCACATTAAGTATACTACTTGAGAAATTAAACATGTCGTAATACATAGATGATATTACTTGTTTTATGAGGAACTATCGCTATGATTCACATGTTCATTTCTTAAGGAAATTGAGCAAGTGAGAGAATTTAATAATTTTTTATTAAAAGCTTTGATTAACTTTTTAATAGTGGTCCGTACATTTTGGACTCATGTTGGTTTGTCGGGATAGTTAATGATCCTAAAAGAAGTTGAGTGATGTCAGAGCTGGTTGTTGATGTCTTGGAAAAAGCTACCAATAGAGGATTTTGATCGGTAGAAGGTTCTAATTAACAAGGAGATGATTAAAGTTCCATTGTGTCAAGTGTTGTAGTGTGTGAGTCATCAACGATCATGAACATAAATGGTATCAGAGTAGGCCGCTCTCCAATTATGGTGTGGTTAAAGGATGAACCAGGAGGAAGCTTGTGGGACTGTAATACACCGAATGAATCACACCGGAATGACAGGGATCCATAGACTGTGTGGGCATGGGACTATACAGTTAAGGATGACTTAAAGGAATTAATTGGTATTATCTATACCAACAAGATGCATCTACTTTTTGGTAACCTATCACTTAAGAACTCCATGGTTAAGCATGCTTGACTTGTAGTGGTTATGGGATGGGTGACCTTTTGCAAAGTTTCTCAGAAAGTGTGTAACTGAGGACAAAGCGAGCTAAAAAGTCTTGCGTTGGTATGTGGGGATAGTTAATGATTTTCAGAACATTCGAGCAATGTCAGAGCTGGTTATCAAGATCTTGAACAGAGCTACCTACATAGGGTCTAACCAACAAGGATGCAGAGTAAAGTGTCACTATGTCAAGTGTCATAGTGCAAGAGTCGTCGAAAAGTTGACAATTAGGGGCGTTACACATGACATTATCAGTAAAGTACCTTTCATCCATTTGGTTTAGATCAATTATAGTGTTGGTGAAGATGATTAAAAGTGTCCCAAGTCTTGTGATGAAGTCATCGTCATTGTTTATCACAAAATAGACAAATGCATTATTGAAGTGATACGTCTTGGATGTACATAACACTGGGATGGAATCCATGTGTTTTGTAACTTCTTGACCATTTGACCCAAATATGGAGGCTTTGGAAGTGTCAAACTGTACAATTTGATTCCAAAGAGTTTTGACATCAAAGTTATCTAACTTGCGAGTAATCTTGTACCTCTAAAAAAGGGTTTTCCAATCATGAGGATGATTGAAAAGTTGCACTTTCTGGTCCCTGCGAGGAATTTCTTAGTGAAAGTAGAACTTGAAACCCTTCTTCTTACCCAAATCACAAATTGGTGGTCTTGGACAGTTTTGGCATGGATCATCTGGATTTCATTTGCTCTATTGATGTGTAAGCTTGGAGGATAGGAAAGGGTTTAGTTGAGAATGCACATCTGAGAAAGAAGCCTGTCTAGCTTATTCAGTTAATCATTAGGCAACCCTATGTTTGCAGGGTTAATAGGGAGAAATCTTGTAATGGGCTTCCAAAGATGGACATCCTTTTCCCATTGAACCATGTAATCCTGACTTCCTTTAAAAAGTGACTACATGCCCAATCATAAAACAAGTCAAGGAACAAACTAAGGAAGAGTTCATAACAAAACACAACTCTCCCCCAAAATAAATTCCAATGTTATCACGCCGGCTTGGTGGCTCCAACAAAAGACTTCCCTCCAAGTCACCTAATGCCGCTCATCTTCTCCCACGAACAAAAGTTTGAGATCATCACAGGCACCAATCACACAGTACAAAAATTGCAAGGGTGAGTTTATTATAAAAGATCAACAAACACTAAAAGACAATGATTAACAAGAAAACAATAACAATAACCATAATCATTCTCAATAACCCATCGGTTCAACATACACTTAACAAACTAGTCATCAACTTTTCCATAATTGAAATCAATTATGCTCAGACTAATGCATGTACCTGACTCAACTCTAAAATGCAATGTGGTACCATTTATCAGGAAATATCCTAAGCATGTCCACATGACACTCTCACTTAGGAATACTAGGCAGCAAGTGTCAAGGTCACCCTGTCGTGCACAGGAAACTCCCCCCCCCCCCCATGGTGATCAACCTGAGTCTCAAGGAAGTTCCAAACCGAGTGACATGCCCCCAAGTACAAGTACTTTTTCTCATGAGAAACTACTAGTACTTACAGACAAAGTTTGTATTATTTCCATGCAATATGAAGTATGAAACATGAGCATCATCAATGCACTGACCATGGATAGTTAAAGATTCTAAGCCATCCCCTTCTTTCTCCATGGATGCTTAAAACTCTTTAAAACACTCTATTTCCCCTCTAGGGATATACAACATGGTCACCACACCTCTCATGTATATACACAATATACATCATCAACATCAACATCATCTCATCTCAATATCATTATCAACATCAACATCATCTCAACATGACAAGCAATCACATTTCACATACATACATATAAATTCAAGCCCGGTATTCATATTCCCCAGGTCTTCAGGCAACATAAACGTCATACAACAACAATTCATAATATCACAAGTCTCATATTTTTAAGGAAAACTCTAAATTAAGGAAGAGGAGAACTATGGTATTCAAAACAACCTCTTATGCCCATTTAAAATTTAATAAATAAGTAAATAGAAGAACAAATATAAAATTTTGGGTAGAGTCTCCTCTATAATTAAGCCTTTTCCCAAAAATTTCAATCAATACAACAACAACATCATTGACGATTCAATAATCAATAACAAAAATATCACATCCCATTAGTTAAAAACACAATTTTTCTTGAAAACAAGCATGCACATCAATAACAAATATATCACATCCCATTAGTTAAAAACACAATTTTTCTTGAAAACCAACATGCACAGGGATAGACATACATCCTCATAATTGGGTTCCCTGACCCCAACTATGGTATGAAAAGATGTAAACAAACAATAAACTCCTCTCACCTATCTATATCTCTCCATTAGTTCCTTGCGATGTTGCTCTAAGATCTCTTAGGTTCACATCCATTCATCCAAAAGCAGAGCTCTATATACCAAATCAAAGATAATTCAGTATAGATTTCAAAGACAAGGTTAATATTAACTTTTGGGGTCAAATACCCATTCAATTTAAAAAAAAGGGCTAAATGGGTGTTTTGAGATCCATATCAAAGAGAGATCATTTTGAAATTCTGATCACACCACTATGACAAGGGTTCAGCAAGTGTTACAGAAACAAAGCCTATTTTATAAAAAGGCAACTTTTACAACATCTCTTTTTCAAAGGTTTTTCAAAGGAAGTGTAGAAACATCCAATATTGACACCCAAGTCATAAGAGATGAAAAGATAGGCTCAAACTAACAAGGAGAATTCTTAGAAATCATGGTTACCTCAAAGAAATCATGAAGGAAGGATTGGAGGCTTCGTTCTCTACCGAATCCTCGAGTTGAGTTTTGAAGATTCTGCTTCGATTAAACTGTTCTTCTCCATGTGGTGGTCCGATGGCAAGCAAAAGCGGCTCGTGGCAGTTAGTGGTGGTGGAGGAGAAGGTTGGGGGTGTTGGGGGAGGGTTTAGGGGAAGATATGGAGATAAAAAATGGTTGTTTTATGCTGTTGGACGTATTTGTAGCTTGCAAGACTCACCCAAGAGAAATTTGGCTCGCCCGAGCAATTCTGCTCCAACAAATTTTACTGCTTCGGTGAAAATATCATATCTCCTACTCACGATGTTATTTTTCAAATCCAACGGTCCGAATATGAAGAATTGGGTTGCAAGTGTACAGTCCAATTGTGAAGGCGATCCAATAGTTAACGAATCCAGGATTGAGATTTTAGTGGAACAAGTTTAGGTAAAACTTGAAATCTCATAATTCCAACCTAGGTCAATAAAAGTCCACATAACTCAACATCCACATCAAGAAAATCGCACATGGCTAATTCACACAATACCTTAACTCATCCAAATTAATCAAGTAATCAAATAACACAAGAAAAACATCAAATATCTATTTTCAATTATAAAAAATTTAGGGTGTTACAAGAAACATTAGCACTTATAAGTTCTTGAGAAATAGAGGGTTGCATCCATTCTTTGTAAATATTGCCTTGTTTTCCCAACTTGCTCTTGTTTTCATCATCTTTGGCACTAAGGAGGGGATGATTAGATCTTTTACACTATCTCCATAGTGACTTTTGCTTTTTTTTTTACTAGCAGTGATATGTTGTTGAGCTTCTGCTTTCTTGTTCCTTTGGAGCTATGGAGCCTTTTCTTCATTTGTTTCACTCAAGTCTCTCAGACTTTGATTGTTGGTCTTCTTCTCCACTGGTTTCTTAGGACTTCTCTTAGCGGGAGTAGTCTTTGGACGCTTCTTGAGAGAATTGGCTGATGGAATCAACTCATGTTTCTTCTTGGTCCTTTTCACTTTTCATAACACTTCTTCTTCCTGCCCTTTCTTTTGGACTTGCCTTCTTGTTTTATTTTTGTTTGTTTGTTCCTATTTACTTTGTTGGCAATTCCAAACTAAGGTAGAGCATCATCTTTAGCAGCAAGTACATGTGTAATACACTCCCATGGTCTTTTGTTGCTTTCTTTCTCGTCTACTTGAGGTACTTCCCTTTGAGTAAAGTTATCTCTAACTTCATGGTCTTGAAGTTTATCACACCAAAATTTTGTTGTTTGGCTATTATGGATCCTTTGACCATGATCTCATTTCTTGTTGCCTCGTTCACCTCATTGTCGAATGTCTGATAGACGCCCTACTTCCAAAGGAGTTTGTTGACAAGAGTTGCATAGAAAATGTCTTCATAACCACCTAGTGTCTTTAGTGGCATGCAAAATATTTTTGTAGATAGTGTGAGAAAGATCAAAAGGTATGTTCTCTATAAGATGAAAAACAACAAACTTGTGCAAGTCTGAGATGGAGTCATTGGACCCAGTCTTGTGCATGATGTCCTTATTTCAAAAGTTTTACCAAATCTTTGCTTGACCACTTATCAAATTGTACACCACTTTCTTTTGGTCTTTCAATTTGTGTAGGTTGTCTTTGTATAGTGCTTTTGGAACATGTTCTACACACGCTTTCCCTAGCTATTGTGGTACATGTTACATTCCCTCAAGCAACAAGTAACTTGAGAAATGGTTGACATTGATAAAATGACCCATTTTTCTAAGAACTCTGGAAAAGATGGTTTGGGGGTTTAGGAACTCAATATTGCGCTAGAAAATCCTGATCAGTTCTAGGTAGATGGTCTGAGGTTTTTTGAAGTACCTTCTTATGCCACAACTTAGAAAGGTTTCATGCATATCCAAACCAATGTGCTCCAGATAGTGAATGTTGAAGAAGTACTCAATGTAGTTGGTAGGCTCATTTGCTATATGCATAGTGGTTGTGTTGATCTTTGGGATGGTTGGATGAATAGAGGCTTCACCATCACTCGACATGGTTGAAAGGTTGAATCTTTTGGGTTAGGGTTCTAGAAGAGAATGAGAGAGAGAATATGGGAGTTGAAAGCTTTCTTTTTGATTTGACTGAGGGTAGAAGGGTTTTTAGAGGACAAAATTAGTGGTGGTTTTTGGGCTTTTGAATGATGGGGCCCATTACCAAAGAGATGACTCAATAGAGACAACACAAGTTCTCTTACTCAAAATGCTACTTTACTCATTAAACAAGATGCTAGTGTTATGCACTCGTCCATACATCAGACGCTCATGTGAGAGGCACATGTTATAACTATGAGTCATTAGACGATATGTCCTGTAAACATAAAGCTATATTGGACGCACATATAGATAATGAATCATTCCTTTATAAAGTCCATTCCAAGTTTATTCTTTAGTAATGGGTTTTATAAATATATTAGCAAGTTGATTTTGAACATGGTTTCTTATAAACTAATATTTAATTTCTATATGTTTTCCCTTAAATGCAATGTAGGATTTTTAGAAAGACTGATAGTAGCTTTTTTTTTTTTATCAAAATAGATAAGAATGTTACTCTCATGGATGTTGTAGTCCTCTCTAGTTGCTTCTTGATCCATAATAATTGAGAGCATCAACTAGTAGCTGAAATATATTCTACTTCAGTAGTGGATAATGCAATAGGGCATTGCTTTTTGCATATCCAAGTGACTAAGTTACCCCTAATGAAGTGACGACTTCCACTCATGCTTTTCCTTTCAAGCTTGTCACCGACATAGTCAACATCACACTAACTTACTAACTTGAAACCCTTTCCTTAATGCATAGACCAAGGTTAGGAGTTCGAATAAGATATCTAAATATTCTTTTAACAGTAGTTAAATGAACTTCCCTTGTCTCAAAATCTTGCACGTAGGCATACACTGAACATGATGTCAGGTTTGAACACAATTAGATATATGAGAGACGTTATCATTGCTCTATATTGGGTTTTGTCCATCTTCTTGAATTACTCATCCATTCTAAGATAAGTTGTCGCAACCTACCCTTCGGCGGGAGGGCGACGCGTGACTCGCGGGATGCGTGTTCCATGAAAGGAATACGCGCGGAGTCGCCACCAACGTTTATTTGAGGAAAACGTCGGAAAAACCGGAAAAGACGCGATCTACGAACTTTTAAGTGAAAGGTTCGGGAGTTGTATTTACGCGCGGGGAAGGTATTAGCACCCCACACGTCCGCCCCAAGGGACGGCAGCCTTTAATCGAATGTGCAAACATGACTTTGATTTTTACGTTCCTTTTTATGTCCTTATATCCTTTTATACCCTTTTTATATTTTTCCCTTTTTTGTGGTCGACAAGGGTGTTTCCCTTTGCTCCTACGTATTCCTCAATTTGGGATGAGAAAATCAGACCTACGTAGTTCTTTCGGAACAAAGTGTTTGGTTAAGTTATTTTTGTCTTTTTTGTAAAATATGTTTTTATTGAACAAAAGGTCATTTAAGGTGTTGAACCATTAAACGGTCTTTTGATTTTGAAAGGGGAGAAACGTTAAGGCTTTGGACCATTAACGATCTCTTATTTTTGAAAGGAGAGAAACGTTAAGGCATTGGACCATTAACGATCTCTTGGGGTGGTCGACAAAAGCGGGGCTTTTGCTCCTACGTATCCTCAATTGCGATGAGGAAATCAGACCTACGTAGTTCTTGCAAAAGCGGTAAAGTTACATGTTGATTTTATGCTTTTGAACGGTCCATGTTAACCGATAAAAGCAAAGAGGACCGTTTAAGGCGTTGGACCTTAAAACGGTTTTTAGTGATTTTCGGACAAACTTGATTTGTGAGTCTATTTTAGTCTTAGTTTCACTTTGGTTATTAATCAATTCATTCAAGGAAACTTCCAAAGAAAAACGTCCGATTGATTTTTTTTTTATTTTATTCAAAGATATTTTGTTTATTTATTATTATTTCAAGATATTTTGATTATTTTATTATTATTTTACTTTTTTTGGTTTAACCGAGGTTATAGCGTGAACGATCGGTTAGATTTCATTTTAACAGTGATTAAACGAGATTACAACACAAATGATCGGTTGAAATTCATTTTATCATTTATTAGGGAGAAAACGGCTTAAATAAACGGTTAAAGCGCGTTAAAACGGAAGAAAAGAAATGAAAGTAACGAAATAAAGTGAAAGTAACAAAACAAGAAATGAATTGAAAGTCTCGGATTCGAAAACTTACCCGTTGAAGAACGAAGAACGGAACGAAAGAACGTGAAACGACGAAGAATGGATTTCACAGAAACGCTCGGAAGCGTTACGGAAGCACTTCGACTTGATTTTCTTCACGAAAACGTTTTTTTCCCCAAAATAGCCGAAATGCATAGCCAAGGGGTCTGAAATTTTGAAACAGCTCCCCCCTCCCCTATTTATAGAAAAAAAGGAGGTGCTTGCCGCCCAAAGACTTAATGAAGAAGATTTCTAAGCGCACCCGAATTACTAAGTTCACCCCCCTTTTCGTATTTTACGGAAAAGTTACGGAAGCCTTACGGAACTGTTTTCGAATTTGATTTTCATCTTTTTTCTCTTCCCTTTCACCAATGTTAAGTGGAATATGCTTACCCAAGGTTTTCGGAAATTTTACGGAAGTATTACGGAAGCCGCGGAAGCCCCGAAAACCATTTTTCAAAAACGTGGAGGAGCTTGCCGCCCAGTTGCTTCCTCCTTAAGCAACCCAACTTCCAAAATGTTCTGGAAGGGCCTAGATTTGAATTGCTATTTACACCCCTATCTTGATAAGTTCACCCCCTTACCTTTTTTGGTGATTCTTTTTTCGTAAAGTTACGGAAACTTACGAATCTCGTAACGATACTTGTTTTCTTTCCGTAATGTTACGGAACCTTGCGGATTACATAATCATCCCCTTTTTGACTTACGGAATGTTACGGAATCTCACTTAATTATGCAACGATGCTTCCATTTGATTTCCGGTGTGTCACGGAAACTTACGGATTGTGCATCAATATTTTTTGGTTTTCCGGCATGTCCTGGAATTTCACAAATTGCCTAATGATGGGTGCCAAGCACCTCACAAGGACCAAAGAAAGGTCGCATGTCATCAAGCAAAGGTCCCCGGACGAAATTAGGGTATGACAGTTGCCCCTCTTTACTTGTCTTTTATTGGAGATAAAAGGAAAGTAAAGATAAGACACTAATTTCGTTCCTCTCGATTTGACGAGAGTCGCGGGTGACCGTAAAATCTCCACATGCAAATGACTTGTTGTTCCCGGATTTCACAAATTGCCTAATGATGGGTGCCAAGCACCTCACAAGGACCAAAGAAAGGTCGCATGTCATCAAGCAAAGGTCCCCGGACGAAAATTAGTGTATGACACTAATTTCGCTCCTCTCGGTTGACGAGAGTCGCGGGTGACCATGACTTGTCGTTCCCGGATTTCACAAATTGCCTAATGATGGGTGCCAAGCACCTCACAAGGACCAAAGAAAGGTCGCATGTCATCAAGCAAAGGTACCCGGACGAAAATTAGTGTATGACACTAATTTCGCTCCTCTCGGTTGACGAGAGTCGCGGGTGACCATGAAATTTCCGCATGTAAATGACTTGTTGTTCCCGGAGGAACAAAAGGTGCAGAAGACTATGTCAGCCTCTGCATGCTATCAAGCGTTCTGTCTTACAGATAGCAAAAGAATGTTTATACGGATAACCACTCGGGTATTTCCGCGTATCATCGGGCCCGCCGCCTCTGGATGATACAAGGGTGCAGAATGACCAAATTGGTCTCTGCTTGTCATCGGGCCCGCCGCCTCTGGATGACAAAAGGGTGCGGATAACCGTAAGGTATCTCCGCGTATCATCGGGCCCGCCGCCTCTGGATGATACAAGGGTGCAGAATGACCAAACTTGGTCTCTGCTTGTCATCGGGCCCGCCGCCTCTGGATGACAAAAGGGTGCGGATAACCGTAAGGTATCTCCGCGTCATGGGTGCATCCAATGTCTCTGCTGTCATCGGCCGCGCCTCTGGATGACATCGATACCTGTATCTCGGATGATACAAGGGTGCAGAATGACCAAACTTGGTCTCTGCTGTCATCGGGCCCGCCGCCTCTGGATGACAAAAGGGTGCGGATAACCGTAAGGTATCTCCGCGTATCATCGGGCCCGCCGCCTCTGGATGATACAAGGGTGCATGTCACATGACCTCAGGGTCAGTATGACAAAGATTATGGGGCGGCCGACAAAAGCAAGGCTCTTGCTCCTACGTATCCTCCAATGAGGAACTCAGACCTACGTAGTTCTGGATAACTTGTGAGACTTGAAAAGTCTCCATCGGAAGATGCTGACATCTCCGGAAAGGGCGCAGATGACCACATTGGCCTCTGCTCGTCAATCACACTTGGGTCACTGAATGACGAGGTGCGGATAACCGTAAGGTGTCTCCGCGGGCTACCAGCTCTTGGGTCATGGCAACAAAAGGCGGTGTGGTCGACAAAAGCGAGGCTCTTGCTCCTACGTATCCTCCAATGAGGAACTCAGACCTACGTAGTTCTGGATAACTTGTGAGACTTGAAAAAGTCTCGGTGTTTTCTCCACTAAAATGCAAACATGCTTTAGCAAAGAGACAAATATTCCAACTGATTAGAGCAGCATATGCCTTTTTTGAGTGAAAAACAATGCGTCTACCGGGGAAGGAGAGTATGCTGATGAAATCTCATAACCATAAATGAGATTTTGGATGTTAGCATTTCGTTTCTAAATGACCATTTAGAGGAAACACTGGGTTCGACAAAAATAGAAGAAAATCACTCAAAGTGTATCAATCTCGCACAGGTAAGTGTTTCATCCTAATTCCGAACCATAGATATGTCATGACTTGACTTTGCAAATTATTTCCTATCAAATCAAAAATTACATGCGTGATCATGGATCAATAGGGCTTCCCTTGGGAATGGGTTCTTTTGGTGGGTTTTTCGGCTTTTGTGTGTTTTTGCTTTTGATTTTTTGGCTTTTTCTTTTCTGTTTTTGTTTAGTGCGGGGCGAAAAAGTCGCTAGGCACGGATTTTGGTTGGTAATCAAAGGGAGAAGACCATTTTAGGTCGTGGTTTCCTTTCCTTCTTTTGTTCATTTGGTGACAATTCTGTATTGTTCAGATATTGTCTGGTCAAAGACCTCTCTGCACATTTCTTCTGGTTTCTTTGACCAGGAGCTTTCTTTCTTCTTTTTTTACTTTCTCCCATTCTTTGGTTGGGAATTTTCTTTCTTTTCTTTTTCTTTCTCCCACTCTTTGATTGGGAATTTCCTTTCTTTTCTTTTTGCTTTCTCCCACTCTTTGATTGGGAAATTTTTCCTTCTTTCTTTTTTGCTTCCGAGGGTAAGGATTATGGTGAGTCAGGATTTTGGCTCAAGGTTGTAGAATGGCTAGACATGATACATGTCAGGGTTTGGTTTGGTTCAAGGATAAAAGGGATGCCCCACATTATTTCCATGACACAAATGCAAAAATGATGATTTGGAAACTTTATGCAAAACTGGTCATGCATGCACCTATGTGGACACTCAAGTGTCAAATTTTTATGGTCATGTGATGCTAGGGCTCAGGATTCATTTCCTCTATTTTAATCAACCCAATGTTTCCAAAATATGTTCTTTTATCAATTTGTGCATTCATCCGAGTCCATTTCGGGCGTCCGGGAAATTTCACAGCATTCACCCTTCAGGTGTAACACATTTTTTCCAAAAACTAGTTATGATCAGTGAATTTTTTTCAAAGAAAAGTTGGAAGTCATCTCTTTTCAAAAGCATGTTGGTTTTTCAGCTAGACAACTTATTTTTCTTTTTCTCTCTTTTTTTTTTTTTTTTATTTGTTATTTCTTTTTCTTGTTTGTTTTTTTTTTTTTCCTTTTTTTTTCATGAGGTATTTTGCTACCTAAACATGTGTATATTTTTGTGAGGTATTTTTGCTATATACATGCATATCCAAGGTATCTTGCTACCTAAACATACATATATATTTTGTGAGGTATTTTTTGCTACATACATGCATATCTAAGGTATCTTCTACCTAAACATACATATATATATTTTGTGAAGTATTTTTTGTTTACATACATGCATATCTAAGGTATCTTTCTACCTAAACATACATATATATATTTTGTGAAGTGTTTTTTTGTTTACATACATGCATATCTAAGGTATTTTCTACCTAAACATACATATATATATTTTGTGAGGTATGACTACCTTCCGAGCTTGCGCTTGTTTTATTTAAATTCCCAGGATCATGAGCAACTAGGTGCGTCCTACTATAAAAAGTGATCAAATAACAAGCATAGATTCAAAAGGTACTAGGTTGCCTCCTAGTAGCGCTTCTTTAACGTCTTGAGCTGGACGCCTTATGACTTGTCGGTCACTGACCTAGTACTTTGCTTACCTTTGGCTTTGGACTTGGTCGCCTATTGGTCGGCCATGTGTCGTAGGCAACGCTCAACCTTTTTGTGGATGAGCTGAGGTGAACTCTAGAGGTGTGGCGGTGGTCTATTGCCCGCTGCCGGCCATCCCATGCTGCTGTGGTGTTTCGCCCTGCGCCTGCCTGGGGACGCAGTACTTCTTGATGAAAGCTCGATTGGTAGGGGGACCTGATGACCTTGCTGGGGGCGACAGGCACTCCTAGAACTGACAGAGACCCGTATTTAGAGCTGGCAACTCCAAGACCCTGTTGGCCTTCTTCGGGTCCACTAGGTGTCTTGCGGCGCAATCCCTGCAAACAATAGATGACATCAGAAATCAGTTGGGGAGGTGCATACTTACCTATGCACGACGACATGAACTTGCTGGGGGGAACGGGCACCCTGTAGGACTGATAGAGGCCCGTAACCAGAGCTGGAAACCCCAGGGCCCTGTTGGACTTTTCGGGTCCACTGGGTGTCTTTGTGGGTGCGATCCCTGCAAACAATAGATGGTATCAGAAATCAGTTGAACCATATGCATACTTACCCATGTCGGGACGACACAGACCAACTGATACTTTTGCAGGGGGAGATTGGCATTGCGGTCGCTGGGCAGAATGTTGCTAAGTAGCAATGTCATCTATATCTGTGTAAGAGTGGTCATGTTGGTGCGCATGATCCGCACTCGTCTCTTTGCAGCGGCACGGGTGAAATCTTGCCCCGGTATGCATAGTAGCTGTGTGATAGCCTCCCTCTCTGGTTGTGCTCGCACAGTTGGCCCTCCTCCAATATCAGGGGGTGGCCCAAGGAACCGTTAAAAGGAAACTACTGGCCCCTTAACCGGAAGTGCAAGTCTCGGTTAAGCATTTAAGGGCAGAGGACCTTAAATTCTTTTAAGGTGTGGATGTCAAGCACACTGAAAATGAGGACACGTAGCCCTCTAAAGGTGAGGGCGTGCAGCCCTCTCAAGGTGAGGACGTGTAGTCCTCTGGAGGTGAGGGCGTGTAGCCCTCTGATGGAGAGGACGTGTAGTCCTCTCAAAGTGAGGGCGTGTAGCCCTACGAAGGTGAGCACATGCAGTCCTCTGATGGCGAGGGCGTGTAGCCCTCTGAAGGTGAGGACGTGTAGTCCTCTGAAGGTGAGGGTATGTCCCCCTTTGAAAATGGGGAACATGTAGTCCTCTAATGGCGAGGACGTGTAGTCCTCTAAAGGTGAGGACGTGTAGTCCTCTGAAGGTGAGGGCGTGTAGCCCTGCAAAGGTGAAGGCACATGACCCTTTGACGGCGAGGACGTGTAGTCCTCTGAAGTTGAAGGTAACTAGTACCAAGGTGAGGGCGTGTAGCCCTCTCAAGGCGAGGACGTATAGTCCTCTGGAGGTGAAGGGCGGTGCAGCCCTCTGGTGGTGAGGACGTGTAGTCCTCTCAAGGTGAGGACGTGTAGTCCTCTGACAGTGAGGGTAACTAGTACCCAAGGTGAGGGCGTGCAGCCCTCTGATGGTGAGGACATGTAGTCCTCTCATGGCGAGGACGTGTAGTCCTCTAACGGTGAGGGTAACTAGTACCCAAGGTGAGGGCGTGTAGCCCTCTCAAGGCGAGGACATGTAGTCCTCTGGAGGTGAGGGTGTGCATCCCTCTGATGGTGAGGACGTGTAGTCCTCTCAAGGCGAGGATGTATAGTCCTCTGGAGACAAGGGTACTAGTACCCAAGGGTTCACCCTTATGAGAAAGCAAGAGATCGACTCATCGAGAGGGTCGGTCATCCCAAATCCACACGACTGGATATTAGATGTAGGAAATCTATGCAGTTAACATGATTTTTAGGGATGCAGATGCATGCAACCTTTGTCTTGAAATGCGGTAAATGCAGACTTCATATGAAACAATGCAATGTAATGGAAAGTTTGTACAACGTTCATGACATTTTTTCCCTATTTTGTGATTTTGATTTTGATTTAATTTTTTTGGAAAACACAGATTGACTGTCCTTTTGAAAGAGGTGATAATTCATGCAACCTTATCCTATCTTTTTGCAAATCTCTCCGGGAACTCCCTCAGAGTATGTGTTCTGTTTGATTTAGTCACTTGACCATTTTGGAGCGACGGCAATGGAGTCGTTTGATGTTTAATCAATCCATCGAAATCCTAGGGTTTGTCCCCCCTTTTTTGTTGAAAACATCGATGGGTGAGAACTTTTGATCGGCCCCTATGTTCACTTGAGGCTCATGCACGGTGCCCCTCATTGCCGCAGTGTAAGGCTTTGAGGTATCAATCGTTGCCTTTCGTCATGACCTTGTAGGAGGGAACCTATTGGGTGAGAACTTCTAATCTGCCCCTAGGTTCGCTTGAAGTTTTTGCATGGTGCCTTTCGTTGCCCCAGTGTAGGGCTTAGAGGTACCAATTGTTGTCTTGTTTTCACAACCTCGTAGTGAGGAAGAATGAAAGAAGCAGTTGATTCTTGCAAAAAAGAATTTTCCAAGGACGAGAAATAATTGAAGGATCTTTCAGTTGATGGATTAAGTCAAATGACTCCTATGTAGAAGCAAGATGTTTTGATGTCTTGATGATGCTAAAGGATCAAGTGCTTCTAAGTTTTATCCAAGAAAATCAAGATATATGATCAAGTTTGATCTCTTTAGAATCTTTAGGAAGAAGTTTCCAAATTGAAACAAACAAAGGTTTGACCAAAGAATTCTATCATTTCAATTTGAGATTTGCTCTCTGGTAATCAATTACCAGTAGTTAAAAATGTTTTTATTCAAATTTTTAAAACCTGTAATCGATTACGTAAGTCTTGTAATTGATTACCAGAGGGGATTTTCAGAAAATAATTTCCAAGAGACATATCTATTCAAATGTTTTATGAACGGCCATTCAAATGTTTTAAAGAGAGTTTTCATTGCCCAAACAGTTTTATCCTCTCGAAAGATCAATAGTTTTTCTGAACTGAAATGTCTTATCCTCTCAAAAAGATTCTTTGGTCAACCACTTGCATATTCAATAAGGAATTTTTGATTGATCTTCATTTTACAATCTACCTCTTTTACGAGAGACCTCTTCTTCTCTTCTTCTTATTTCTGAAAAGGGATTAAGAGACCGTGGGTCTCTTGTTGTAGAGGATTCCTGAACACAAGGGAAAGGTTATCCCTGTGTGCATTGTTAATCCGAAAAGAGAGAGTGAAAGTTTAATTGGGGAATAATCTTCGTATCTTAATTCAACCCCCCCTTTTCTTAAGGTAACTAAGGCCATTTATCCCACATCCTATTCTTGATAACTCACTTCCCTCTAAAAAGACAAACTTTCCGGAATGATATAATGAGGTCACATGAATGTCTTGAAAACACAGTCAATCAAATGCTCTTTTTTTTTTCTTTTTGAACTCCCTTTTTTATTTTTATTTTGAAACTTATTTGTTTTGAGCTTTATTTGTTGTTTTACGGCACCCCCACCAACGTGCAAGACGAGTAATCTCTGATTGAACAGTCTTGGAAGTCAACACTCAGGAGCGCAAGTCGCTTCAGAAAATAGACCAATGGCTTGCACCCACATTCCGGTGAAAGTTGAATAAGCAAACATGCGTTTGTGAGAGGATGAGGGACAAGGATGTCCATTTTATCCATATCATTTAGCATTGTAACTGTGGTTTATAATAATGGCATAAACTTGAAAATCCTGATGAGTCCTAACAACAGCTTCCAGAATTGCCCCATGTATGGTGTTGTTTGTCAATGTTATGATTCAACAAGCGATTCTCCTCAAATTTCAGCCAGCCCGTATCAATTAGACTTCACACTTTATGCTTCGGGGTCATACAATGCTCAATGGAATGCCCCAGGGCTCCTCCACGATAAGCACACGTTGCATTCGAGTCGTATCCTCAGAAATGGAGGTTGATGAACCTTGGCTAGGGTTATGGCTACCATTGAATTATCAAGTAGATATGGGATCAAGTTTAGCATATGACAACGGAATTTGGGGTGAACCCTACAGGCTTTTTGCTGCAAAATTCCTTTTTGTTGGTGTTTTTTTTTTTTGGTTTGTGCTAAAGGTGGTCTTCGTCATTGGAAGTGCGGTAGACAGACTTTGTGGTTGATTTAGGGATGGCCTTTGTGGATAACTGGGTGGTGGGTAAGGAGGAGGTTTGTTATTGGCTGAGTAATGACATTGTTGGGTTGGTGGGAAACTTGGCCGTATAGGAATGGCAGTCACAACATGGGTTTCTCCCTCTTTCTCACCCTCTTCATTTGCCCCAGTTTTCTCAGTCGTCCTAGTAGGATGATCAAATTTGCCTCTTTTCGGATCCACTTCGATCTTTTTGCTGGCGAAGACCAAATCTGTAAAACTTGAAGGTGTGTAACCCACCATTTTTTCATAGTAGAACACCGGTCACGTGTCTACTATCATTGTGATAATCTCTTTCTCTGTTTTTGGGGGTGCTACTTGAGTAGCCAAGTCTCTCCATCTTTGGGCGTATTCTTTGAAAGATTCGTGCCCCCTTTTGCACACTTTTTGTAGTTGCATCCTATCTGGAGCCATATCAGAATTGTACTGACACTGCTTAATGAAGGCAACCATTAGGTCCTTCCAAGAATGGACTCAAGAAGGTTCCTAAGTTAGTATACCAGGCGACAGTTGTCCTAGTAAGACTTTCTCAGGAAAAATGTATTAGCAGTTTCTCATCTTTTGCGTATGCCCCCATCTTCCGACAGTACATCTTTAGATGGTTCTTGGAGCGAGTAGTCCCCTTGTACTTGCCAAAGTCCGGCACCTTGAACTTGGGAATGACCATGTTTGGGTATTAGGAACAACTCTTCTAGGTTAGCAAAGGCATAATCTTCACCTCCTTCAATGGCCCTGAGCCTTTCCTCTAGATGATCCAACTTTCCCATTCCTGCCATAGTCATAAGGGTTTTTAACCGCTGTGGAATGCAAGAGGTGCAGTTGTGGGTGATACTGAGGGCCCTCCAAAGGGTTTTGTAGGGGTATACCACCAACTGCTTGCCCTTCAGTGGTATATCCGAGCCAAGGCTCGAAGTCGGCTAGATTGTGATGGGGAATTTCATGAGTCTCTTCCACGGTTTAAGAGACATGTGCATGATCAGTTTGGGGTTGCTGGCTTTCAATGGGTATAGGAGTGGAGTTATTGACATTCTTATTGGGAGTGTACGCCACATTGGGTGGCGTATAGTTGAGAGGCAAGCCATATGACGGGAAGGCGTGCTCGTTTTGAATTTGCACATCATGGGGGCCGCCCGTACTTCCTAAATCTTTGCCTACCATATTTGAGGTTGGATGATTCATTTGCTTGAGGCCGGATGGGGACGTCGGGTTCACCTTAGCAACAACGCTGGTAGCGGCAATTGCAACCGCATTGGCTTCCATTATCTTCTTCACGCTCATCATGGCCTCCATCATTGTGGCCATTTTCTCTTTAATGGCCTCCATGTCGGCCTTCATCTTCTCTTGTATCTCCTCTACTTCACCCATTATTCTAGCTCTAGCACGAGTTCGGTAAGGGCATCGTAAAGCGTGTCCCTTTCTTTTTTATAACAATGATTAAGTTCATTTTATTTTATTTTTCAAGGAAAGAATGCAACGAGCAATGCAACCAATGAAAAGCATGGATGCATGCGAATGATGTACAGTTGAAGTATTGCGAATTTTTACGCAAGATATGGGGTTGAATCAATTTAGATGTTCAACATGGTCCATGACATCTTTGTCACGGTGAAACTGGAAGTAACAAGGACATCAATAATCCTAAATATGTTTGGCAGTAGACGAAGCAGTGATGTGACTCGATTCATCTTTTGCCCCAATTTTGCAAGACGGTTACTTCCATATTTCAACTTGACTTGATGAACCTTTTTGTAAAAGCATGAGCTTGGTTCAACCCTATAATCCAAGGAATGGCAATTCTGATCGCCAATACTTCAACAACATCTCATAGGGATGAATGACTCGGGCATACTTTAAGCTTATGCACGGAAAATGTAATTATGAAATTGAGATGCCCGAAGAAACACCATTTCCTAGTTAACCATGCATTAGGTACCATGTTCAATTATTTTTTAAAGTGAAACGGGTTTATGATCCCAACATGGTTGGCTCGTGGTGCCTAACACATGAAACTAAGAATGTAGTGTGAAGTTTCACGCTTCCCCCTTTTTTGTTTTTGTTTTGTAGAGGAAAACGCAAGGATGAGCAAACATGAAAACAAATGGTATGCAATTTTGCAGATCAAAAAGTTTGTTGAACGCATATGCATGATGATGCCATGACTCATGCAAAATGTGAGGCTGGAATATGATAACGGACAAATGCAGGATATGTCCATTATGATGTTATGACGAGATGCTTATGCGATGCATGATATGAATGCATTTTACGGACACGAGAGCCCGAAAAATTATCTCTTCTTACTTGCGCATTTGGGGGCGCAGTGCCCCATGTGTACAATTAAGAAGGTGATATGGACCTTCCGGCTTCCCGTGACAAAGGACGAGACCAACATACAATGCATGCTAGAGATAAAATGCAGGAGTGACTTGATTCGCACTGATTTTTGGAGTAAAAACGTGGGATAAACTCATCTTATTCAAAAAGTTATAACTAGTCAAGATCTGAGCGACAATACAAACTTCCTAGCGGTTTCTAATCATATGGTCCATTAAGTCTATCATATGCTGACAATAGCTGAGAAGTCCGTGGATCTCCTCGGGGGCGGAGTAGGTGTCCGCCACTGCTTTGGCCTTGGCTAGCAATGGGGGAAGTTCTTGACTCCTGTTCAAAGTAAGAGCAAATCGGTCCGTCCACATTGTTGCCTCTTGGTGCAATGAATCAATTACCCTTTCCCTTGCTTCGCTTTCTGCTGATATCTTGGCGTACTCATCCTCTAGCCTTTGCTCATGAGTCGCCGCTAGATTTAGCTTCTCTTTGCACTCATCGATGACGGCCCACATATTCCCTTCAGTCTCGCTTAACTGTTGGGACAAATTTCTTTTCGACCTAAGGCAAGCCTTTAGCTCGTCCTTCAAGATCATGCCTTTGACCCGTGATGATTCCTTTCACCTCTTCGGAGCTTGAGCTCACTATTGCTGCCCTATAAAGCCCCTCAAAACTTTGCTTTGGTCGTGTTCTTCCTTTCGGGCCTTCTTGGTTTCTCATTCCAAGGCTTCATCAGTGGCCATATTGACATCCCTTAGTTCATCATACTCTTTTCAGACTTTGATGGCTATGGACTTGAACTTCTCTTCGACTACCCAGGCTCTTTCAAGCTCTGCCTTTAGGGCTTGTACCTCATCACTTTCTTCCGAAGCTTTAACCTCATCGTCTCTCACAGTCTTTAGATTTGGGAGCCAATCCAGTCCTTGTGTTCGGACTCTCAGCCACTTATGATAGCCGCCGATGATCCCATTACTGCTTCCCCTAAGCTCTCTGTCCTTTCTTCACGCCGCATCCCATGCCTTGCGAACTCCTTGGAGTACCCTAGCGTTGTGGTCACTGAAACCTCGTGCGATGAAAGGCGTGATGCTTTCGTCTGATGGCACTCCTCTCATGGGACATCCTTCGCATGAAGATAGAATCCTGATTCTTCCTTCCTTCTAGCGAGGGAACCATTTAACAAACGCCCCTCCATGCTAGCCAAGAGTTGGTCCCAATTCGTCTTTCTTTTTCGACGCACGAGCGGTGACCTTGTAGCAGATAGACGGGCCTACCTTCTTAGAGAAAAAGGTGTGAAACCAGCCCCACATAGAGAGCTGGAGTACAGCAAACAATCCTTGCATTGCTTTCTTCACATCTTCGGTCGAAGGTGTCATATAGGTCGGCTAGCATAGCGACAACCGGACTTTCCTTGTTGTTATGATAGGCGAGAAAAACGTCGATCGCTTCCAGGTCCACCAACCCATCCACATTTGGAAAGAGGACTCCCTCGAAAATCAACAGTGTGAGAATATCTATGAATGGGGTCCACTCGCCTTTATCTGCCAAGATTCTTGCTTTTACCTCCAAATATTTTCTCGGTATTCCGACCACCCCATTTTTGACTTGCCTTTGGCGGTCTAATTCCTACGCCGAGATTTGGACTTTTTTAGAAATTCTGGCCAATGAGGGGTAGAACCCTGAGAAGAGGTATGGTTTCCTTCCCCCTAGAGGACATCCTAGGATCTCTTCAAATTCTTCCACCATTGGTGATAGCTGGAAGCCCCCAAAGATGAAGCACCTCAACGGCTGACCATAATACTGGGCGAGGGAGGCAATTGGTTCCATGGAGACTTCTACCCTAGCTAGGTCCCAAATGCTTACCATAGGCTTTGCGGAAGGCTTGCCGTTGAAGTTGACCCATTAATTGCCCCAACTTTCGTAAACTGGTGACCTCTAAGCTCTTGATTTTGACTTGATAGAACCTCTTTTTAAGCGAAGGCTTTTGACTTGATCCCATGTTTTACTAAAGTGAAATAAAATCTAGTGCGAAACAAAACTCCTACATCTATCATGGGTGGAATGGATGAATGCATGAAGAAATGCATATGACACAGATGCAATTTACGAATACGGGAGCCCGAGAAATTGTTTCCTTCTTTGATACAACGTTTGGGCAGCATGGCACCCAACGTATGTTTTTTAAGAAGGCGACACGGACCTTCCGTCGGTTTGCTAAAGTGAGAGGATCAAAGACGAAACCCACGCATGATGCATATGCGAAAGGCACAACACGGGGATGTACATAGTACGACAATATTCACAAACAAATATAAGCAAAAGGGTATATGATAATTATGCATGGCAGTGTGAAAAATGGCACGCAGCGTGTTTGCTCCGTGCCCCTATTTAAAGGACCTATAAGGGAGAGAGCTAACTAGGCTTTTAGTGATAACCCCCAAGGTAGTCATATCTCTCTTGATGGTTTCTAGAGGTATCATCCCCTTCGAAGAACATATTGCAGCAGTAGGGACTACTAGCAACAATAAGTTTTCAAAGAGAAAAGCTCTAGATGAGGGTTCACTGTAATCAAGCAAGTCGGAGACCTAGCATGATCACAGATTCACCTCCACTCCTTATGTTCCCATGAACCCGGGTATAGGGCCCTTTTTCACTCACAGTGTGTGCAAATAGTGTTAGTGTTTGTGTGCATCAAATGAATAAATATTTACCTCATGCATACATTCTAAAACTCACTAAAAGCAACAAATAGTTTATATACACAAGAACATAAAACAAATAAAGGGAAACCAACAAAGGAGAAAGTCATGATAAAACATTGCACAAGATTAAATGGCCTAACTCTCTAAAAAACAGTCCCCAGTGGAGTCGCCAACTGTCGCAACCTACCCTTCGGCGGGAGGGTGACGCGAGACTCGCGGGATGCGTGTTCCACGAAAGGAATACGCGCGGAGTCGCCACCAACGTTTATTTGAGGAAAACGTCGGAAAAAACCGGAAAAGACGCGATCTACGAACTTTTAAGTGAAAGGTTCGGGAGTTGTATTTACGCACGGGGAAGGTATTAGCACCCCATACGTCCGTCCCAAGGGACGACAACCTTTAATTGAATGTGCAAACATGACTTTGATTTTTACGTTCCCTTTTATGTCCTTATATCCTTTTTATATTTTTCCTTTTTTGTGGTCGACAAGGGTGTTTCCCTTTGCTCCTACGTATTCCTCAATTTGGGATGAGAAAATCAGACCTACGTAGTTCTTTCGGAACAAAGCATTTGGTTAAGTTGTTTTTGTCTTTTTTGCAAAATATGTTTTTGTTGAACAAAAGGTCATTTAAGGTGTTGGACCATTAAACGTTCTTTTGATTTTGAAAGGAGAGAAACGTTAAGGCGTTGGACCATTAACGATCTCTTGTTTTTGAAAGGAGAGAAACGTTAAGGCATTGGACCATTAACGATCTCTTGGGGTGGTCGACAAAAGCGGGGCTTTTGCTCCTACGTATCCTCAATTGCGATGAGGAAATCAGACCTACGTAGTTCTTGCAAAAGCGGTAAAGTTACATGTTGATTTTATGCTTTTGAACGGTCCATGTTAACCGATAAAAGCAAAGAGGACCGTTTAAGGCGTTGGACCTTAAAACGGTTTTTAGTGATTTTCAGACAAAACTTGATTTGTGAGTCTATTTTAGTCTTAGTTTCACTTTGGTTATTAATCAATTCATTCAAGGAAACTTCCAAAGAAAAACGTCCGATTGATTTTTTTGTTTTATTTTATTCAAAGATATTTTGTTTATTTTATTATTATTTTTCAAGATATTTTGATTATTTTATTATTATTTTACTTTTTTTGGTTTAACCGAGGTTATAGCGTGAACGATCGGTTAGATTTCATTTTAAAAGTGATTAAATGAGATTACAACACAAATGATCGGTTGAAATTCATTTTATCATTTATTAGGTGAGAAAACGGCTTAAATAAACGGTAAAAGCGCGTTAAAGACGGAAGAAAAGAAATCGAAAATAAAGATGAAAGCTTAAAAAAACAAGAAATGAATTGAAAGTCTCGGATTCGAAAACTTACCCGTTGAAGAACGAAGAACAAATGAAGAACGATGAAGAATGGACGAAAACCTTCACGGATTTGCTTACGGAAACATCTCGGAAGCGTTACGGAAGCACCTCGGCTTGGATTTTCTTCACGGAAACAATTTTTTTCACCCAAAACAGCTGAAATACATAGCCAGGGGGCTGAGGGATCCTTAGAACAGCCCCCTTCAGCCTATTTATAGGAAAAAGGGGGAGGAGGTTGCCGCCCAGCTCGCCCAGGCGACCTTAGCTTGCCCAGGCGAGCTGGGTTGCTTCCTCCAGAAGCAACCCAGCTTCAAAAAACATTCTGGAAGGCCCAATTCAAAATTTCGAAATTGCTATTTGCACCCCCCCAATTTTGATAAGTTCACCCCCCTTCTTCCATAATTTACGGAAAAGTTACGGAAGCCTTACGGAAGCATATAGGACTTGATTTTCTTCTTTTTTTCTCTTCCGTCTCACCCGTATTAAGTTAATTATGCTTATTTAGAGTTATGGGAATTTTACGGAAGCATTACGGGTGTCCCGGAAGCCCCGGAATCCCATTTTTCAACAAAACGGGGGGTGTGGTGGCCATCTAGCTCGCCCAGGCGAGCTAGGTTACTTCAACCTTAAGCAAGAAATTGCCCAGAAACCTCTAGAAGGGCCCAGATTTGAAAATTACTGTTTGCACCCCCCATTTTACTAAGTACACCCCCTCTTCTTTTTTTTTTGGTGATTCTTTTTTCGTAAAGTTACGAAAACTTACGAATTTCGTAATGATACTTGTTTTCTTTCCGTAATGTTACGGAACCTTGCGGATTACATAATCATCCCCTTTTTGACTTACGGAATGTTACGGAACCTCACTTAATTATGCAACGATGCTTCCATTTGATTTCCGGTGTGTCACGGAAACTTACGGATTGTGCATCAATATTTTTTTGGTTTTCCGGCATGTCTTGGAATTTCACAAATTGCCTAATGATGGGTGCCAAGCACCTCACAAGGACCAAAGAAAGGTCGCATGTCACCAAGCAAAGGTCCCCGGACGAAATTAGGGTATGACACACGTCAAAAGGGGGTACGGAAAGTAAATGAAATGTAAATGAAAACACGTAAAAACAAATGAGGACCACTAAGGGTGCATAGAATGAATTGAAAAGTTCGATCTAGGGAACGACGAAGAACGAATGAAGAACGTCGAAGAACGGTCGAAAACCTTCGCGAAATCACCCACGGAAACGTTACGGAAGCGCCTCGGCTTGGATTTTCTTCACGGAACCAATTTTTCTCACTAATTTTAAGTGATTCTGAATTACCAGGAGGGCTGAACCCTTTTCTACTTCACTTCTCCCCCTATTTATAGAAAATTGGGGGAGAAGCTTGCCACCCAGCTCGCCCAGGCGAGCAAGGTGGCTTCCTTCAGAAGCAACCGCCTTCTGGAGGAATCTTCTGGAGGGCCCAAGTGGGGCCTGGTTTCTATTTGCACCCCCATTTTTACTAAATACACACCCCTGCCTTTTTTTTGTGCTTCTTTTTTCGTAAAGTTACGGAAACTTACGAATTTTGTAACGATACTTGTTTTCTTTTCGTAATGTTACGGAACCTTGCGGATTACATAATCATCCCTTTTTTGACTTACGGAACGTTATGGAACCTCACGAATTGTGCAACGATGCTTCCTTTTTGATTTCCGATATGTCACGGAACCTTACGGATTGTGCATCAATACTTTCTTTTGATTTCCGGCATGTCCCGAAACTTCACAAATTGCCTAATGATGGGTGCCAAGCACCTCACAAGGACAAAACAAAAGTTGCATGCCACCAAGCAAAGGTCCCCGGACGAAATTAGGGTATGACAGTTGCCCCTCTTTACTTGTCTTTTATTTGAGATAAAAGGGAAGTAAAGATAAGACACTAATTTCGTTCCTCTCGGTTGACGAGAGTCGCGGGTGACCATAAAATATCTCTGCATGCAACTAACTTGTTGTCCCCGGGGGAACAAAGGGTGCAGAAGACGATGTTAGTCTCTGCATGCTATCAGGCTTTTCGTCTTACAGATAGCAAAAAGAATGTTTATACGGATAACCACTCGGGTATTTCCGCCCGTCAGCGTGACTCAAATGTCAGTATGACAGATCTTGTGAGCGTGGAAGATGAAGTAAATCTCCGTATGTCAACGGGCTTGTCGGCTGCGATTGACGAAGGATGGAGAAGACGACGTTAGTCTCTGCGTGCTATCAGGCTTTTCGTCTTACTGACTGCAAAAGAAAGTTTATACGGATAACCACTCGGGTATTTCCGCCCGTCAGCGTGACTCAAATGTCAGTATGACAGATCTTGTGTGCGCGGAAGATGACGTAAATCTCCGCGTGTCAACGGGCTTGTCGGCCGCGATTGACGAAGGATGCAGAAGATGACGTTAGTCTCTGCATGCTATCAGGCTTTTCGTCTTACAGACAGCAAAAGAAAGTTTATACGGATAACCACTCGAGTATTTCCGCCCGTCAGCGTGACTCAAATGTCAGTATGACAGATCTTGTGTGTGCGGAAGATGACATAAATCTCCGCGTGTCAACGGGCTTGTCGGCCGCGATTGACGAAGGATGCAGAAGACGACGTTAGTCTCTGCATGCTATCAGGCTTTTCGTCTTACAGACAGCAAAAGAAAGTTTATACGGATAACCACTCGGGTATTTCCGCCCGTTAGCATGACTCAAATGTCAGTATGACAGATCTTGTGTGCGCGGAAGATGACGTAAATCTCCGCGTGTCAACGGGCTTGTCGGCCGCGATTGACGAAGGATGCAGAAGACGACGTTAGTCTCTGCGTGCTATCAGGCTTTTTGTCTTACAGACAGCAAAAGAAAGTTTATACGGATAACCACTCGGGTATTTCCGCATGTCACGTGACTCCAGTGTCAGTATGACAAAACTTGTGAAGGTGGCCGACAAAAGCGAGGCTCTTGCTCCTGCGTATCCTCCAATGAGGAACTCAGACCTACGTAGTTCTTGATAACTTGTGAGACTTGAAAAAGTCTCCACCGGAAGATGCTGACATCTCCGGAAAGGGCGCAGATGACCACATTGGCCTCTGCTCGTCAATCACACTTGGGGTCACTGAATGACGAGGTGTGGATAACCGTAAGGTGTCTCCGCGGGCTACCAGCTCTTAGGTCATGGTAACAAAAAGTGGTGCGGTCGACATAAGCGAAGCTCTTGCTCCTACGTATCCTCAAATGAAGAACTCAGACCTACGTAGTTCTGGATAACTTGTGAGACTTGAAAAAGTCTCGGTGTTTTCTCCACTAAAATGCAAACATGCTTTAGTAAAGAGACAAATATTCCAACTGATTAGAGCAGCATATGCTTTTTTGAGTGAAAAACAATGCGTCTACCGGGGAAAGAGAGTCTGCTGATGAAACCCCCCCATAACCATAAATGAGATTTTGGATGTTAGCATTTCGTTTCTAAATGACCATTTAGAGGAAACACTGGGTTTCAACAAAAATAGAAGAAAATCACTCAGAGTGTATCAACCTCACACAGGTAAGTGTTTCATCCTAATTCCGAACCATAGATATGTCACGACTTGACTTTGCGAATTATTTCCTATCAAATCAAAGATTACATGCGTGATCATGGATCAATAGGACTTCCCTTGGAAATGGGTTCTTTTGGTGGGTTTTTCAGCTTTTGATCTTTTTTTGGCTTTTTCCTTTTCTGTTCTTGTTTGACGCGAGGCGAACAAGTCACCGACGCACAGGATTTTGGTTGGTAATCAAAGGGAGAAGACCACTTTAGGTCATGGTTTCCTTTCCTTCCTTTTGTTCATTTGGTGACAATTCTGTATTGTTCAGATATTGTCTGGTCCAAAGACCTTTCTGCACATTTCTCCTGGTTTCTTTCGATCCTTGATCAGGAACTTTCTTTCCTTCCTTTTTTACTCTCTCCCATTCTTTGGTTGGGAATTTTCTTTCTTTTCTTTTCGCTTTCTCCCACTCTTTGATTGGGAATTTCCTTTCCCCTTTTTTTTTGCTTTCTCTTTGATTGGAAATTTTCCTTCTCTTCTTTTTTGCTTCCGAGGGTAAGGATTGACATTCTCACCCTGGGTCAAGGTTTATGGTGAGTTAGGATTTTGGCTCAAGGCTTGTAGAATGGCTAGACATGATACATGTCAGGGTTTGGTTTGGTTCAAGGATAAAAAGGGATGCCCCACATTATTTCCATGACACAAATGCAAAAATGATGATTTGGAAACTTTATGCAAAACTGGTCATGCATGCACCTATGTGGACACTCAAGTGTCAAATTTTATGGTCATGTGATGCTAGGGCTCAGGATTCATTTCCTCTATTTTAGTCAACCCAATGTTTCCAAAATATGTTCTCTTATCCATTTGTGCATTCATCCAAGTCCATTTTGGGCGTCCGGGAAAATTTTCACAGCGTTCACCCTTCAGGTGTACACACATTTTTTTTTCAAGAACTAGCTATGATCGGCAAATTTTCCTTTCAAACAAAAGTCGGAAATCATCTCTTTCAAAAACATGTTGGTTCTTTATCTTCTATTTTCCTTCTTTTTCTCCTTACTTGCTCTCTCTTTTTTTCTTTTTATCATGATTTTTGTTTGTTTTATTTTTTAGGACGATATTCCTAAACGAAAAACTCTACACGGTTCCAGAATTTCAAATAAACATCATCGATAATAATGATATAAGCACTAACGCAACAATCCAAACAAAAATGTATGCGCGATACAAATGACAATCGAAACAACAAAAACAAACATTAGTCTCTCAAGTCAAAAAATAACATAACATAAAAATGATAAAAGAAATATGAAAGAAAACATGAATCTGGGGATCTCCCAGTCATGTAGCTCCACTCCCTCCCAAGAAGTCAAGCAAATCGGTCATTTCCTCATCCTCGTGGGCCTCCTCTCCATCGTCGGGAGCCTCTGGGAGTGCCTCTCCTGCCTGGGCCTCGGGCCAATCCCCGGGCCATGCGACCTCTGCCCTGAACTGGTCTAGAGTAGGGCATGAAAAAGAAGCAAAGCCCTGGCTCTGCATGCTGAGGCTCAGCTGGTAAAGGGTCTCATTGGTCCGCACATGGGCCCTGTGGTTGGCCGCCTCCTGGCAAACCACATGCCGTAAATACTGCTCCATGTCAAACGACCCAGCTGGGCCAGCCTGATGAGGTGGTGGTGGCGCGCCTGCGGCCTGTGGAGCATCACCCTGAGCCTGTCTCTGGGTGCAATACTTCTCAATAAAAGCCCGGGTGATGGGCGGCCAAATCACCTTGGTAGGTGCAACGGGGACTCCGAACGACTGGCAGAGTCCTGTGATCAGTGCGGGAAAACCCAGGGCCCTGTTGGACTTATCTGGGTCCAAAGGGTGCCTAGTCGGCGCCATACCTGCAAATAGATAGATGGCATCAGCGATCAACTGAGCCACATGAACACTCATCCGTGTCAGGATGGCGTACACCAGCTGATACTTCGGCAGAGGGAGGTCGGAATTATGATCGCTGGGCAGGATGTTGCTGAGCAGCAACGTCATCCATATCTGGGTCAGGGTGGTCATGTTGGTGCGCATGATTCGCACTCGCCTCCCTGCAGCATTCCGGGCAAAATCCTGCCCCGGTATACACAGTAACTGGGCGATGGCCTCCTCATCAAAACCATCGGACCGGTTCCTCCTCTGGCTATACTCGTACTCCTGGCCCTCTTCCAGCACTAAAGGATATTCCAGGAACTGGCTGATAGCATCCGCATCGAACGGGATCCACTGACCCCTCACCCAGGATCTCATATCTCGCACGCCCTCCTCCGTAGGCCAAGCATTGGCATAAAATTCGAGGACTATGTCTGGGTCGAACTTGGCCATGGGGGTAACCAGTGATGCCCACCGCCGGTGAACTATCTCCTCCTGGAAATCGGTATACTCATCGTCCCTGAGCTGGACGTGTCGCTCCCGGAGAAATGACCATCCCTTGATGGCCTCGAAGCGCTGCTGGTGTTCAGCGCTCTTAAAGCGGTGGCTGTCATACTCGGGAGCGGAACTGGTTCCTTCGGCCGCTTTATCCTTCCTGGATCTCTTTGAGGCAAGCTTCCTCGGGGCCATTTCCTGCGAAGGCAAACATTTGGAAAGTTAGTTTTACCAAGAAATGCTACTCTTAAAACGAAAATGGCATACAACCTCCTCCAATAAACACAAACATCAATGTAAATTTTGAGCAAACTCATGCACATACTTCCTTACGAACATTCACTCGCACAAGATATTCTTCTAACTAAAAAAATGCACCCATGCACAATCAAGGCACCTTCGTTACCTAGATCACTTATATGCACTTCCAAGGTGTATTTGCTACCTACATCACATGCATTTCCTTTGCTAAATTTACATACATGCATACTCAAGGCACTTTGGCTACCGAAAATTGCATACGTGCACATTCAGGTATTTCTAATACCTATACATACACAAACTTCGTGATGAATCTTGGCTACCTACACAATAAGGTGCTACATTTCATGCTTTATTCAAGTGTTTTTGCTACCTAAAGCCGCATGCAAATTCAAGTATATTTTCTTTTGCTGACTAAAATTGCATTCAAATTAAAAGGTATCTTTGTAAGGTATTTCTTTACATAACATGCAACATATATATATATATATATTTTTGTGAGACATTTTGACTACCAAAAATTACATGTACATACATCCAAGTATTTTGCTACCATACCCAAAGTGTAAATTGCCAAAGGTATTTTGCTACCTATTCTACACCTACATGTCCGTGATGAACAAAATTCCTAAACGTCTAGGTGTATGGAAACTATTATAGTGTGGCTCATAGCTGATTGCTGGCCAAAAGGGGTAGCTTCACCCAATATGCACCCACTCTTGTGTTTTCTTGCATCAAAGCAAGCTTTGGTTACTAAGCCTAGGGTATATGTGGGGTAATTATTCTAGCCCTCACGAAACTGAACACATGTTCAAAAAATAGAAAACATGCGCAAACCAAATTGTCCCATAGGTTGTTTCCCTATAAAATCATGCGCAAATGCCATTGAGGCATTTCACCGAACACTTGGTGGGCGCGCGTTTAGGCATAAATAGCGAGAGAACGGGGACAATGTGGCATGCCCCATTGCCTCAAAATGCATTATAGGCCTAGGGCCATCTCATACAAACCCTCAATTCAACCCAACCAAGCAAGAAAACAAACCAAAATTGCCCCACATATATGAGCACATTCCCACAATTTAGAGCACCAAAAGAAGATCAAAATACACCAATGGAAAGCTAGAAAGCTTAAGGATGGAATACTTACTTGTTGGTGATGAATAAAAGCGCAAAACGGAATCGAAAAATGCGAAAAATAGTGATCCTAGGGCTGCAAACTCGTAAATCCCGTGGGTATTGCTTTTGAATGGGGGGAAAAAGTTTTTGAATGCAAAAACCTCCCCCTCCTTCTTTTTTTTTAATTTTGGTGCAGGGGGTTGCTCGCCCAGGCGAGCTAACCTGCACTTTTTTTTTTTGTAGTTTATCAACATCGCCCAAAACCTTGATTGGACAACATCCCAGGGATTTTTTTTTTTAAAGTCGATTGATTTTAGGAGACGACTGTACACAGGAATGACTCGCGTGAGGGGACCAAAGCTTTTGATGCTCCGCTAGCCACTCCGTAAGGTACTGATCGAAACCCCCCGGGATAGATTAGGCATCGAACAAAGGTAATAATTACTATGAATCCAAAGGATACTGGGCTGCTTTATAGCAGCGCTTTCTGCTTGTTCCGGGCTAGGTTAAGGATGACGACCTATTGGTAGTGACCCTAGCCTCTTTTTGTGTCCGTCCCCAAGTATCTGAAAGTAGGAAACAACGAGGTGTGGCAAATCTCGACCGCGTCGTTGTCTTACCTTGATTGGTTCCTGCTGCTTTAACTTTGTCTCCACCCCAGAAGGTAGCTCGAGATGATCCTGCCCCTATTTTATCACAACAATATGCATGCGTATGCGTATGCATGAACGTTTTCAAACGCAGCAAATTTTAGTGAAAGTTGGTTTAGGTTCAATTTTAATTAAGCGCTTGGGGCATCCCATGAACTGAGCGGAAGGGCTCAGGTGATCACAAATTAATGCAAGGTTTAAAACCAACGTGAGGACTAAAGCCTCGAACCCACGTTCACTTCTTTAAAAGATTGTAACGAGAGATACAGTAGACGGGGAATCCCTGGGGGAAACCCAGAAAACACATAAAGATAAAGAACATGCAGCGACATCCTTAATTGCTCCAGATTCTAAGCATAATATCGCTTGACAACATCAGAGTTCACGGGTGAAGGTAGCTCTTCGCCATCCATGTTGGTAAGCACCAGGGCTCCTCCGGAAAAAGCCCTCTTCACAACAAAAGGCCCTTCGTAGTTTGGGGCCCATTTTCCTCGATTGTCCTTGACAGCATGGGACATTTTCTTTAGCACAAGGTCTCCCTCATGGAAATTGCGCAAGCGTACCTTCTTGTCGAATGCATTCTTCATTCTTTGCTGGTACAAGCGCCCATGACTCATGGCCGTTAAGCGCTTACCTTCAATGAGGTTGAGCTGGTCATAGCGCGTTTGAGCCCACTCTGATTCCTTTAATCCGGATTCCGCCAAGATCCTTAATGACGGGACTTCTACCTCAAACGGTAGCACAGCCTCCATCCCATATACCAATGAGAACGGCGTTGCCCCAGTTGACATTCGTACTGAAGTTCGGTAACCGTGTAACGCGGATGGGAGCATCTCGTGCCAATCTTTGTATGACACGGTCATCTTTTGGATAATCTTTTTGATATTTTTATTGGCCGCTTCCACGGCTCCATTCATCTTTGGTCGGTAGGGCGTGGAATTGTGATGCTGGATTTTAAACTCCTCGCACATTTCCCCCATCATCTTGTTATTCAGGTTGGTGCCGTTGTCCGTGATAATCTTCCTTGGCAAACCATATCGGCAGATGATCTCTCTCTTAATGAACATGACCACTACACCCCTCGTGACATTGGTGTAGGAGGCCGCCTCGACCCACTTGGTGAAATAATCTATCGCCACGAGGATGAAGCGATGACCATTCGAGGCCTTGGGCTCAATGGCCCCGATGACATCTATTCCCCACATGGAGAAAGGCCAAGGGGCGGACATGACATTCAGAGGATGCGGTGGAGCATTGACATTGTCTGCGAACGCTTGACATTTGTGGCATTTCCTTACATGGACACAACAATCACTTTCCATGGTAAGCCAGTAATAACCTGCCCTTAGGATCTTTCTGGCCATAGCATGCCTGTTGACGTGCGTTCCAAACGAGCCCTCATGGACTTCCTCGATCATGTGGTTCGCCTCTTTGGCATCCACGCACCGCAGGAGTGTCATGTCGTGGTTTCTCTTATATAGTATGCTTCCGCTCATGAAGAAGCCGGCCGCCAATCTTCTCAATGTCCTTTTACCATTGTCGGTAATCTCTGGTGGGTATTCTTTGCTTACGACATATCGCTTGATGTCGAAATACCAAGGCTTACCGTCCCGCTCCTCTTCTACTTGGCAACAATGTGCGGGTTTGCCACGACACCAGAATTCAATGTATGGTAGATCCCCGTGCGGCGTTAGCTGGAACATAGATGCCAAAGTGGCAAGCGCATTCGCCATCTGATTTTCCTCCCGGGGAACATGATGGAAGGAGATCTCATCAAAGGTCTTAGCCATTTCCTTGATATAGGCTTTGAAGGGTATCAGCTTGGGATCTCTAGTTTCCCATTCCCCTCTCAGCTAATGGATTACCAATGCTGAGTCGCCGTACACCTTGAGTAGTTTGACATTGGAGTCTATCGCTGCCTGGACGGCCAGGGCACATGCTTCATATTCGGCCATGTTGTTGGTGCAGTCGAATCCTAGCCTGGCTGTGAAAGGTACACATTGATTGTCCGGAGAGACCAATACTGCTCCAACGCCATGGCCTAGAACATTCGACGCTCTGTCAAACCATACGATCCATTTGTCCCGATCTTCGTCCAATTTTTCCTCAAACAAGGCCATGATGTCCTCATCCGGGAATTCGGGATGCATGGGCTGATAGTCGTTAAGAGGCTGCTGAGCCAAATAATCTGCCAAGGCGCTTCCTTTTATCGCCTTTTGGGTGACGTAAACTATATCAAACTCGGATAGCAGGACTTGCCACCGGGCGATTCGTCCTGTGAGAGCTGGCTTTTCAAAGATGTACTTGACCGGGTCCATCTTGGATATCAACTAGGTAGTATGGCTCAGCATGTACTGCCTTAGGCGATGGGATGCCCATACTAAAGCACAACACGTTCTTTCGAGCAAAGAGTAATTCATTTCACAGGCCGTGAACTTCTTACTCAGGTAGTAGACTGCGCGTTCTTTCTTTCTGGATTCGTCATGCTGCCCCAGCATACATCCCATTGACTCGTCCAAGATTGTCATGTATAAAATGAGAGGCCTTCCAGGTATCGGTGGTATAATCACAGGGGGATTCATGAGACACTTCTTGATCCTTCCGAAAGCCTCTTGGCAACCCTCATTCCAGCAGTCAGTTTGGTTTTTGCGTAAGAGTTTGAACAACGGCTCACAAATGGCGGTGAGCTGCGATATGAATCTGGCAATATAATTCAAGCGTCCCAGGAAACCTCGGACTTGCCTCTCTGTACGGGGTTCCGGCATCTCAAGGATGGCCTTCACCTTTTCGGGGTCTACCTCTATCCCTTTCTGGCTTACGATGAAACCAAGCAATTTCCCTGATTTGACCCCAAAGGTACACTTAGCGGGGTTCAACCTTAATTGATATTTCTTAAGCCTTTCGAACAACTTCCGTAGGTTGACAAGGTGTTCTTCCTCGGATTTAGATTTAGCAATTATGTCGTCCACGTAGACCTCGATCTCTTGGTGCATCATATCATGGAACAAAGCTACCATGGCCCGTTGATAAGTTGCCCCGACATTCTTGAGTCCAGAGGACATCACCTTGTAACAGAATGTCCCCCACAGGGTGACGAAGGTAGTCTTTTCCATATCCTCTGGTGCCATCTTTATCTGATTGTAACCGGAGAAACCATCCATGAAGGAAAATAAAGCGAAATTGGCCGTATTATCTACGAGGATATCGATGTGTGGTAAAGGAAAATTGTCCTTGGGACTAGCCCGATTCAGGTCCCGATAATCCACACACATTCGTACCTTCCCATCCTTCTTAGGGACCGGTACAATGTTGGCAACCCATTCTGGGTACCGAGCGACGGCCAGAAAACCAGCATCAAATTGCTTCTTCACTTCTTCTTTTATCTTCAAGGATGTTTCGGGCTTCATCCTTCTCAGTTTTTGCTTTACCGGGGAACACTCGGGATTTAGAGGTAATCGGTGCTGTACAATGTCAGAACTCAAACCGGGCATATCTTGGTACGACCAAGCAAATATGTCTTGGTAATCTCTTAGTAGGGTTATTAATTCTTCACGGATAGGTGCGGTAATACCCGTTCCTATCTTTACTTCCCTTTTTCCACTACCAGTTCCCAAGTCTACTAGTTCTGTTTCTTCTTGATGAGGCCCCCTTTCTTGGTCCTCATGGGCGACTATCCTTTCTAATTCCGGGGGAAGTCCCACATCCTCGTTCTCTTCATCTTCCGTTTGATTCGTTTCTTGCTCGAAGTTGATAGGCGGGTCCCAGGTATTAGTACCTTCAAGGGACTCGTCATCGGATCTACCGTTTTAAATATAAAGAAGTAAACATGCAAATGGATGAGAATGGGTAGAGACATAGGAACAGATGAAGAAAGATCCTTGTATTTATAAATTAAAAGACACAAAGCCTTAACAAAAGAAAAACTCTAAAGCCTAGGCCCAACTATAGAGCTTTTAAAACCGTAAAGGTTTACATTATGCTCGTTGCGTAAATGCCGGGGCATTCCTCCACTTGCCAATTTCCCAGCGGGAAATCAGGAGGGCATGGTCGTACCAAATCCAATGTACTCAAAACATCATCTTCATATATCACGACCACTTGACCTTCGTCCCCCAGACCCGCGCTTATAAAGCTCCTACTTATGTGGCAGGGTGGGCTTCCTTCACCTTCTTGTCTCAACCGCGAGCTTTGACTACCGCTCTTCCTTCTCGCGATGCTTCTCTTTATATCTGCCTGAGTGGGCTTATAGCCTAACCCATACTTCCCACGATTTCCTTTGGCATTTATCAGGCTAGTTATACCGCCGTTGTCTTTGCCTAAACCCATTCCGGGTTCGTAACCGTTCCCTAACATAACTCGGGCCATCATTACTGCTGCATCGGACAAGCAAGCTTGCCCAGAGAAGGAATCCATGGAGGAAATGCTTACCACCTCGAAAGACTGGAAAGCGGTTTCTAATGACTCCTCTGCGGCCTCCACATAAGGCATAGAGGATGGGCAGCTCACCAAGATGTCTTCCTCACCTGATACGATGACCAGATGCCCTTCCACTACGAATTTCAACTTTTGGTGGAGTGTAGAGGGAACAAGTCCCACCGAGTGGATCCACGGACGCCCCAACAGATAGCTGTAGGGGGGGTTAATATCCATTATTTGGAAGGTAACTTGACAGGTGTAAGGGCCTATCTGTACTAGGAGGTCGATCTCTCCCCTAACCTCTCGGCGGGTGCCGTCGAAGGCACGAACCACCATTGAACTCGGCTTTAGGTGGGAAGCATTGAATGGAAATTTCTCCAAAGTGCTCTTAGGCATCACGTTTAAACTGGAACCATTATCGATGAGCACCTTGGCCACGATGTGGTCCATACACTTGACTGACACGTGCAAAGCTTTATTATGCCCTCTTCCCTCGGCGGGGATTTCTTCTTCGGCGAAGGTGAGATAGTTGTTGGCAGTGATATTATTGACCAGCCCTCTGAAACCTTCTACCGAGATGTCTTGGGCCACGTGGGCCTCGTTCAGAACTTTTATTAGCAGAGCCCGATGAGGCTCGGAGCTCATGAGTAACTCCAACAGCGAGACCCTGGCCGGGGTTTTGTTGAGCTGCTCGATAACCTTGAATTCGCTCTGCTGAATTATACGGAGGAACTCGCTGGCTTCCTCTAGCGACACCTCCTTTTTACCATCCTTTTTCTCCGGAAGACCTTTCGCCGAAATATCTTTATTCGAAGCGAGGGGTATTTCATCATCTTGTTCCTCCACCATTTTTGCTTTCCCCTTGACGTTCGCGGGTTGGACTGGTAGGTCCGGAGGTGCAAACACACGACCGCTACGGGTCACACCACTCAGTCCCGTGATATTTGTTACCTTAGCTGACAACGAGCTGACGTCGGTGGCTTCTTCTTCCTTCCCCCTCGGAGGTGTATATCTCCATGGGACTGCGTGGCTATTGTGGTATGGGAAAGGGGCAGGTTTAGCTGCCAAGGGGTGTCCGGGCTTTTGCGAAGATGTGCCCTTGGTGAAGTATATCACCAAGGGTTTGGGCTTCACAACACTGCTCCCATCCGTGGACTGCATGCATATGTGCTGCTCTTCTCTTCCTTCACTGCCGACTTCCAGTCGACCCTGATCTATCATCCGCTGTAACAATTCTTCCCTTCCAAACACGTTTCCATGTTATGCAGCTCGCCGGAATGCAGCAAACAGGAATCCTCCTTATGCCCACTATGGGGAATCACACCTTCTTTTTGTAGGGCCTCAAAGATAAACCTCCTAGGAGTTGCCACGTCCCTCAAAGGTTTAGACCTGCACGGCCTATCAGACTCAATGGCATTAACCGCTCTCCCTCCATGATTGGCGAGCGGGTTGGTTTTCACATTGGGCCGATCCTCTTGGAAAGTCAGCCATCCAGCATCTATCAAATGTTGGACTTTGTGTTTGAAGGCCAAGCATTTTTCAATGGAATGCCCCGGGGCACCCCCATGGTACTTGCAAGTCGCGTTAGGGTCATACCACTTTGGGAAAGGGGGTTGGAAGACCTTTCCGGGAGTTACCACGGCCAATTGGTTGGCGATGAGGGACGACAAGAGGTCTTCATACGTCATTGGGAGTGGGGTGAATTCTTGAAATGGCCTCGGAGGGAAGTTCCTCATTGCGTTGGAATTGCCGGCCGGGCGAGTTGTGTTTGGAGTTGGAACTTGGGGAGCTTCCCTCTGGGCGGGTGCCTTAGGCTGCACGGGTGCTGAACTAGAGGCATTCCCGGTGTGAGCTGAGAAGCTCGGATGATGTTGCGCGTACTGATGGGTACCATGAGGTGGCTGCGGGGGTTTGACCCATGCAGGCTTTGAAGAGACGGCATGGGCATCTCCTTCCTTCCTTTTTGCCCCCGTTGTCCCGATTCTTTGGGCATTCGCACTCGTAGAGGAAACGTAATCAAACTTTCCTCTTTTCAATCCTACCTCGATTCTTTCCCCGGCGAACACTAGGTCCGCGAAGCTGGATGGCATGTAACCTACCAACTTCTCATAGTAGAACACTGGCAAGGTGTCTACCATCGTAGTGATCATCTCTCTCTCGACCATGGGAGGAGCCACTTGTGCTGCCAGGTCTCTCCACCGTTGTGCGTATTCTTTAAAGGTTTCGCCCTCTCTCTTGAACATATTCTGTAGCTGAGTGCGATCGGGAGCCATATCGGAATTATACTGATATTGCCTTAGGAAGGAAGTAATCAGATCCTTCCAAGTACGGATACGGGAAGCTTCCAGATTAGTGTACCAAACCACCGCGGCTCCAGCCAAGCTATCTTGAAAAAAGTGTATTAACAGCTTCTCATCCTTAGAGTGTGAGCCCATCTTGCGACAGTACATCTTGAGATGGTTCTTGGAACAAGTCGTCCCTTTATACTTGTCGAAGTCCGGTACTTTGAACTTCGGGGGGATAACAACATCGGGTACTAAGCAGAGATCCTTCATGTTTGCGAACGGATAGTCACCAAACCCTTCCACGGCCCTCAATCTCTCCTCGAGGAGATTGAGTTTCCTCCTTTCTTCAGTTGCCGAGGGCGGTCCTTCCATGGACAAAACTATTGGTTGTGTCGTGAGGTTGGGCTGAGGCAACGTGTTGGGTGCCGGCCCTTCGGGGATCGGCGGATAGAACTCGACATCCCTTCGGGCATAGTCTTGAGGGTTTTCGTGGACCTCGTCGGGCTGTTGAGAAGGCTCCCCTTCAAGGACAGGAGAAGAAATATGGCCCGCATCGTCTTGCATGACGGGTGGTGAGTAGTTAGGCGGCAATCCATAAGGGTAAGCCGTTCGGTTGTATCCCAAATGAGGGTTGCCGTCGTGCCCCAGTGTGCTCCTTCCCCGTCCTACTGTGTTTGAGGGAGGATGGCGCGCGGTAGCCAAGAGAGTTGGGTCTGCTTCGGCAGCCGAACTGACAGCGGCGGCCATGTTTTTCTCCATGAGCTGCCTCATTCCTAACATGGCCTCCATCATGGAAGCCATTTGTTCTTTCAGAGCCGACATGTCGGCTTTCATCTGTTCCTGTGTCTCCTCTTGATCACCCATCGTTCTAGATTTGGATCTGGTGCGATAGGGATGCCTTGTAGCACGTTTAGTTATGGTGTTTTTCCTAAAAAACCAAACGTGAGGAGTAGGTAAAGAAAAATGAATGCATGCTAGAGATAAAATGCAGGAGTGATTTGATTCACACAAGCTTTTGGAGCAGAAACATAGGACCAACACATTTTATTTCAGAAAGTCATATCTAGTCAAGATCTGAGAGACCATACAAGTTTCCTAGCGGTTTCTAATTATATGGGCCATTAAGTCTATCATATGCTGACAATAGCCGAGAAGCCCGTGGATTTCTTCAGGGGCGGAGTAGGTGTCCGCCATTGCCTTGGCCTTGGCTAGTAATTGGGGAAGTTCTTGACTCCTGTTCAAGGTAAGAGCAAACCGGTCCATCCACATGGTTGCCTCTTGGTGTAAAGAGTCGATCACCCTTCCTCTAGCCTCTTTTTCTGCGTATACTTGGGCATACTCGTCCGTGACCCTATGTTCATGGGCCGTGGCTAGACTTAGTTCTTCTTGGTACTTGGCAATGATAGCTAGCATGTTGGTCTCCATCTCGCACAAACGCTGAGACAAGTTTCTTTTGGACCTTGAACAGGCAACTAACTCCACTTTCAAGACCATGCCATGTGCTCGCGACTGGTCTCTTTCTTCCCTTCGCAGCTTGAGTTCACTGTTGCTACCCCACAAAGCTCCGCGAAATTTGTTACGACCATACTCTTCCTTGCGAGCCCTCTTGGTCTCTTGTTCAAGGGCTCTTGCGGTAGTTGCATTCTCTTCTCGTAATCCGGCACACTCTTTCCGGATGTCTGTAGCGGCTAACTTGAACTTCTCCTTGGCAAGTCTCACCTTTCCTAACTCGTTTTTGAGAGCTTGGACTTCTTCGTCCTCTTCCGGCGCTTCGAAACTCTCTTCACTGACAACCTTTAACTTGGCGAGCCAATCTAAACCTCGTGTATGAACTTTCAGCCATTCATGATAACCACAAATAATGCCATTATGAATGCCCCTAAGTTCTTTATCTTTTCTTAACGGGGTTTCCCACGCTTTAGGGATCCTTTGTATAGCCTTGAAATTTTGCGTGCCGAAATCTCTCACAAGGAAAGGAGACATGCTTTCTTCCATCGGTGCTCCCCACATGGGGTACCCTAGTTGTCTTATAGAGAGCGCGGGATTGTAGTTAATACAACCCCTCGTTCCTATCAATGGAATGTTTGGGTACCCTCCACATGAGAAAAGGACTCCCTCCTTTCCTTCCTTCCATCGGGGGAACCAACTGATTGTTCTACCTCCTATCCCAGCTAAGAGCTGGTCCCAATCTATTCTTCTCTTTTCAGCACACGAGCGATGGCTTCGGAGCGGACAGGGATGCCTCGTGTCTTGCTGGAACAGGTGTGAAACCAACCAAACACAGAGAGCGGGCAAGCAACAGATGATTCGTGCGCTACTCTTCTCGCACCTTCGGTCAAATGTATCAAATAAATCTGCCAAGACAGCTACCACCGGGCTCTCCTTGCTATGGTGGTATGCAAGGAAAGCGTCGATTGCGGCTAGGTCCACCAAACCATCCACGTTTGGAAAGAGGACGACCCCAAAGATTAGCAATGCTAACACATCCATAAATGGGACCCACTCTTCTTGATTTGCCATATCCCTCGCCTTGTCTTCTAGGTACTTCCGTGGTAGGCCCGCTATGCCGTTTCGAGTTTGTTTTACGCGGTCCAAACCTCTTGCTGAATCCTTGACCACAGTTGCAATTCTGCTCAAGGAGGGGAGAAACCCGGAAAAAAGATATGGTTTTCTCCCCCCGAGAGGACATCCCAGAATCTCCTCAAATTCTTCAATGGTCGGTACCAATTGGAAGTCTCCGAACGTGAAGCATCTCAAAGGCTGGTCGTAGTATTGGGTGAGTGATGCAATGGCTTCTATGGATACCTCTGCTATGGTCAAATTTAAGATCTTTCCGTAAGTCTTGCGAAAGGCTTGCATTTGGAGAGGTCCCATCAACCGCCCCAATTCCTTAATGCTGGTAACATCTAGGCCTTTAACCTTGACTTGATAAAACCTTTTGCCAGTTTGATTTGTCCCCATGTTTACTAAAGTGAGACAAAAAGCTGTGCGAATCAAAAACTCCGATATCTCATGGGTGGAATGGATGAATGCATGGAGGAATGCATATGACACAGATGTAATTTAGGAATGCAGGAGCCCGGGGAACTGTCTCCTTCTTAGATACAACGTCTAGGGGTAGCAAAGTGCCCCAACGTATGTATTTAAGAAGGTGACACGGACCCTCCGTTGGTTTGTTTACAGAGGGGATCAAGACTGAACCCGTGCGTGATGCATATGCGAAAGACGCAACACGGGAATGTACATTGTATGGCAATACTCACTGAATATAAGCAGAAGGGTATATGACACTCATGCATGGCAGTGTGAAAAATGGCACGCAGCATGTTTGCTCCGTGCCCCTATTTAAGGGACCTATAAGGGAGAGAGCTAACTAGGCTTTTACTGATAATCCCCAAGGTAGTCATATCTCTCTTGATGGTTTCTAGAGGTATCATCCTCTTCGAAGAACATACTGTAGCAGTAGGGACTACTAGCAACAATATGTTTTCAAAGAGAAAAACTCTAGATGAGGGTTCACTGCAATCAAGCAAGTCAGAGACCTAGCATGATCACAGATTCACCTCCACTCCTTATGTTCCCACGAACCCGGGTATAGGGCCCCCCTTTTTTTTCAACTCACCGTGTGTGCAAATAGTGTTAGTGTTTGTGTGCATCAAATGAATAAATATTTACCTCAAGCATACACTTTAAAAATGCACTAAAAACATCAATGATTTATATATTCAAGAACATTATGAAGGGAAACCCAACAAAGGAGTAAGTCATGATAAAACATTGCACAAGATTAAATGACCTAACTCTCTAAAAATAGTCCCTAGTGGAGTCGCCAACTGTCGGAACCTACCCTTCGGCGGGAGGGCGACGCGTGACTCGCGGGATGCGTGTTCCACGAAAGGAATACGCGCGGAGTCGCCACCAACGTTTATTTGGGGAAAACGTCGGAAAAACCGGAAAAGACGTGATCTACGAACTTTAAATGAAAAGGTTCGGGAGTTGTATTTACGCACGGGGAAGATATTAGCACCCCACACGTCCGTCATAAGAGACGGTAGCCTTTAATCAAATATGCAAACAGGACTTTGATTTTTACGTTCCCTTTTACATTCTTATATCTTTTATACCCTTTTTATATTTTTCCTCTTTTCGTGGTCGACAAGGGTGTTTCCCTTTGCTCCTACGTATTCCTCAATTGTGATGAGGAAATCAGACCTACGTAGTTCTTTCGGAACAAAGTGTTTGGATTAAGTTGTTTTTATCCTTTTTGCATGACATGTTTTTATTGAATGAAAAAACCATTTAAGGCGTTGGACCATTAAATGATTTCTCCATTTTTTTTTAAGGAAGTAATAAAGTTACGTATTGATTTTTAGGGTTTTTTAGAAATCCACACTTAAACCAATAGAAGTAAAAAAGGACCATTTCATGGTGTTGGACCTTTGAAAATGGCTTTTTTGGCAATGTCAAAAGTTTGGTTTATGAATTGATTTTAGCCTTAGTTTCACTTTGGTTATTAATCGATTCGATTAAGAAAGAGAAATCCCAAAGAAAAACGTCCGATTGATTCTTTTTGATTTATTTTACTAAAAGATATTTTTGGTTATTATATTATTATTTTACCTCTTTTTGGTTTCCGACGTAGTTATGGCATGACCGAACGGTCGGATTTCATTTTAACAGAAATCAACGGATATTACGATTCAAATGATCGGTGGAAATTTATTTTATTTTTTGATTAGGCGAGAAAATAACTTAAGCAAATGACTAAAGCACGTCAAAAGGGGGTACGGAAAGTAAATGAAATGTAAATGAAAGCACGTAAAAACAAATGAGGACCACTAAGGGTGCATAGAATGAATTGAAAAGTTCGATCTAGGGAACTTACCAGTTGAAGATCGAAGAACGACGAAGAACGAATGAAGAACATCGAAGAACGGTCGAAAACCTTCGCGAAATCACCCACGGAAACGTTACGGAAGCGCCTCGGCTAGTTTTTCTTCACGAAACCAATCTTTCTCACTAATTTTAAGTGATTCTGAATTACTAGGAGGGCTGAACCCTTTTCTACTTCACTTCTCCCCCTATTTATAGAAAATTGGGGGAGAAGCTTGCCACCCAGCTCGCCCAGGCGAGCAAGGTGGCTTCCTCCAGAAGCAACCGCCTTCTGGAGGAATCTTCTGGAGGGCCCATGTGGGTCTGGTTGCTATTTGCACCCCCATTTTTACTAAATACACCCCCTGCCTTTTTTTGGTGCTTCTTTTTTCGTAAAGTTACGGAAACTTACGAATTTCGTAACGATACTTGTTTTCTTTCCGTAATGTTACGGAACCTTGCGGATTACATAATCATCCCTTTTTTGACTTACGGAACGTTACGGAACCTCACGAATTGTGCAACGATGCTTCCTTTTTGATTTCCGATATGTCACGGAACCTTACGGATTGTGCATCAATACTTTCTTTTGATTTCCGGCATGTCCCAGAACTTCACAAATTGCCTAATGATGGGTGCCTAGCACCTCACAAGGACCAAACAAAAGTTGCATGCCACCAAGCAAAGGTCCCCGGACGAAATTAGGGTATGACAGCATCGTAAAGCGTATTCTTTTCTTTTTGATAACAATGATTAAGTTCATTTTTTTTCAAGGAAAGAATGCAATGAGCAATGCAACCAATGAAAAGCATGGATGTATGTGAATGATACACAGTTGAAGTATTGCGAATTTTTACGCAGGACATCGGGTTGAATCAATTTAGATTTTCAACATGGTCCATGACATCTTGGTCAAAGTGAAACTAGAAGTAAAAGGGACATCAACAGTCCTAAATGTGTTTGGCAGTAGACGGAGCAACGATGTAACTCGATCCATCTTTTGCCCCAATTTTTTGCAAGATGGTTACTTCTATACTTTAACTTGACTCGATGAACCTTTTCGTAAAAGCATGAGCTTGGTTCAACCCATAACCCAAGGAATGACAATTTTGATCACCAATACTTCAACAACATTTCATAGAGATGAAAGACTTGGGAATACGTATGCTATGCATGGAAAATGTAATTATGAGATTGAGATGCCCGAAGAAACATCATTTCCTAGTCAACCACGCATTAGGTACCATGCTCAATCATTTTGTTTTGTTTTTTTTTAGAAATGGGTTTATGATCCCAACATGGTTGGCTTACGGTACCTAACACATGCAACTAAGAATGCAGTGTGAATTTTCACGCTTCCTTTTTTTGTTTTTGCTTTGCAGAGGAAAACGCAAGGATCATGCATGAGCAAACATGAAAACAAAAGGTATGCAGTTTGTAGAACAAAAAGTATGTTGAATGCATATGCATGATGATGCAATGACTCATGCAAAATGTGATGCTAGAATATGATAACGGACAAATGTAGGAATGATATGTTCATTATGATGCCATGAACAGATGCTTATGCGATGCAAGACATGAATGCATTTACGGACACGAGAGCCCGAAAAAACATCTCTTCTTACTTTCGCATTCGGGGGCGCAGTGTCCCATGTGTGCAGTTAAGAAGGTGATATGGACCTTCCGGCTTCCCGTGACAAAAGATGAGACCAATATACAACGCATGCGTGATGACATGATGCAGATGCGCAAAAGCGCGACAAGGGGATGTACACAACATGGCAATATCCTCAAATAATCATACAACAAAGGCGTACATGACATTTAGGTTATATGCATGGTAGTGTTTAAAAGGCATGCAACGTGTTCGCTTCGTGCCCCTATTTTAGGGACCTAAACGGGAGGAACTAAAAGGCTTTTAGTGATAATTCCCAAGGTGGTCATATCTCTCTTGATGGTTTCTAGAGGTATCATCCCCTTCGAAAAACATATTGCGGCAGTAGGGACTACTAGCAACAATATGTTATCAAAGATAAAAAATCTAGATGAGGGTTCACTGTTATCAAGCAAGTCGGAGACCCAGCATGACCACAGATTCACCTCCACTCCTTATGTTCCCATGGACCCGGATATAAGGCCCCTTTTCAACTCATCGTGGTGTGCAAAAAGGTGTTGGTGTTGTGTGCATCAAAAGAATAAATATCTATCTCATGCATACATTTCAAAAACACACTAAAAGCATCAAAGAGTTATATACAAGAACGTAAGAGAAATAAAAGGAAACCAACAAAAGAGGAAGTCATTATATTGCACGAGATTAGAAGGCCTAACTCTCTAAAAACATTCCCTAGTGGAGTCGCCAACCGTCGCAACCTACCCTTCGACGGGAGGGCGACGCGGGGGCTCACGGGTGCGTCTTCCAAGGGAGGAAGGCGCGTGGAGTCACCACCAACGTTTATTCGAGGAAAACGTCGGAAAAACCAGAAAGGTGTGGTCTATGAACTTTAAGTGTGAAAGGTTCAGGAGTTGTTTTTACACATGGGGAAGGTATTAGCACCCCACGCGTTCGTCACAAGGGACGATAGCCTTCAATCAAGTGTGCAATATCATGTCTTCAATTTGTTTTATTTTCCCTTTTTATGTTTTTATGTCTTTTTATGCCTTTTTTTATTTTTTATCTTTTTGTGGTCGACAAGGGTGTTTCCCTCGCTCCTACGTATCCTTAATTGCGATGAGTAAATCAGACCTACGTAGTTCTTTGAGAACTAAACGTTGGTTAAGTTGTTTTTATCTTTTTTCACAAGATATATTTTAACCGAACAAGAGGTCATTTAAGGCGTTGGACCATTAAACGATCTTTTGATTTTGAAAGGAGAGAAACGTTAAGGTGTTGGACCATTAACGATCTCTTGTTTTTGAAAAGAGAGGAATGTTAAGGCGTTGGACTGTTAACGATCTCTTGGTTTTTGAAAGGAGAGAAACGTTAAGGCGTTGGACCATTAACGATCTCTTGGGGTGGTCGACAAAAGCGGGGCTTTAACTCCTACGTATCCTCAATTGCGATGAGAAAATCAGACCTACGTAGTTCTTGCAAAAGCGATAAAGTTACATGTTGATTTTATGCTTTTGAACGGTCCATGTTAACCGATAAAAGCAAAGAGGACCGTTTAAGCTGTTGGACCTTAAAACAGTTTTTTAGTGATTTTTGCGGACAAAGCTTGATTTGTGAGTTGATTTTAGTGTTAGTTTCACTTTCGTTATTAGTCAATTCATTCAAGGAAACTTCCAAAGAAAAACGTTCGATTGATTTTTTTGATCATTTTATTCAAAGATATTTTGATTATTTTATATTATTTTTTCAAGATATTTTAATTATTTTATTATTATTTTGCCTTTTTTTGATTTAACCATGGTTACAGTGTGAACGATCGGTTAGATTTTGCTTTAACAGTGATTAAACAAGATTACAACGCAAATGATTGGTTGAAATTCATTTTATCATTTATTAGGCGAGATAATGGCTTAAACAATAGGTTAAAGCTCGTTAAAAATAGAAGAAAAGAAAACCGAAAGTGAACGAAATAAAGATGAAAGCCAACAAAACAAGAAATGAATTGAAAGTCTCGGATTCGAAAACTTACTAGTTGAAGAACAAAGAAGGAACGAAGAACGGATGAAGAACAGCGGAAAACCTTCACGGATTTGCTCACGGAAACGTCTCGGAAGTGTTACAGACGCACCTCAGCTTGGATTTTCTTTATGGAAACAATTTTATTCTCCCAACACAGCTGAAATGCATAGCCAAGGGGGTTAGGGACCCTTTGGAATAGCCTTCCTTCGCCTATTTATAGGAAAAGGGGGAGGAGGTTGCCGCCCAGCTTGCCTAGGCGAGCTCAGCTCACCCAGGCATGCTAGGTTGCTTCCTCCTTAAGTAACCTAGGTTCCAAAAAGTTCTGGAAGGGCCCAGATTCGAAAATTTGAAAACTGCTATTTGCACCCGCATCTTGATAAGTTCACCCCCGTTTTTTGTATTTTACGGAAAAGTTACGGAAGCATATAGGACTTGATTTTCCTATTTTTTTCTCTTCCCTTTCAAAAATATTAAGTGAAGTATGCTTACCCAAGGTTTTCAGGAATTTTACGGAAGCATTACGAAAGCCCCAGAAGCCATTTTTCAACAAAAGGAGGGAGGTGCTCTCCGCCTAACTCACCTAGGCGAGCTAGGTTGCTTCCAACTTAAGCAAGGTGTCACAACCTACCCTTCGGCGAGAGGGTGACGCATGATTCGCGGGATGCGTGTTCCATGAAAGGAATACGCGCGAAGTCGCCACCAACGTTTATTTGAGGAAAACATCGGAAAAACCGGAAAAGACGTGATCTATGAATTCTAAGTGAAAGGTTCGGGAGTTGTATTTACGCACGGGGAATGTATTAGCACCCCACACGTCCGTCACAAGAGACGACAGCCTTTAATCAAATGTGCAAATATGACTTCAATTTATGTTATCTTCCCTTTTTACGTTCTTATATCTTTTTATGCCTTTTCTATATTTTATCTTTTTGTGGTCGACAAGGGCGTTTCCCTTTGCTCCTACGTATTCCTCAGTTGTGATGAGAAAATCAGACCTACGTAGTTCTTTGTGAACAAAGTGTTTGGTTAAGTTGTTTTTATCCTTTTTGCAAAATATGTTTTTATTGAATGAAAGGTCATTTAAGGCGTTGGACCATTTAAACAATCTTTCGATTCTTTTTGAGAAGAGAGAAAACATTAAGGTATTGGACCATTAATGATCTCTTTATTTTTGGAAGAGGTAATAAAGTTACATGTTGATTTTAGGCCTTTAGAAATCTATATTTAACAAATGAAAGCGGAAAAAACCATTTCAAGGCGTTGGACCTTTAAAAATGGCTTTTTTAGGTGATGACAAAAAGTTTGGTTTATGAATTGATTTTAGCCTTAGTTTCACTTTGCTTATTAGTCGATTCGATTAAGAAAGAAAAATCCCAAAGAGAAACGTCCGATTGATTTTTTTTTTATTTATTTTACTAAAAGATATTTTTGATTATTATATTATTATTTTACCTCTTTTGGTTTCCAACGTGGTTACGGCATGACCGAACGGTCGGATTTCATTTTAACAGAAATTAATGGATGTTACAATTCAAACGATCGGTGGAAATTTATTTTATTTCTTTGATAAGGCGAGAAAATGACTTAAGTAAATGACTAAAGCACGTCAAAAGGGGGTCGGAAAGTAAATGAAACGAGAATAAAGGTACGCGAAACAAATAAGGACCACTAAGGGTACATAGAATGAATTGAAAAGTTCGATTTTGGGAACTTACCGGTTGAAGACCGAAGAACGAACGAAGAACGTCGAAGAACGATTGAAAATCTTCGTGAAATCACCCACGGAAACGTGATGGAAGTGCCTCGGCTTGGATTTTCTTCACGAAAACAATTTTTTTTCCACTAATTTCAAGTGATTCTTGAATTACCAGGAGGGCTGAACCTTTTTTTCCTTCACTTCTCCCCCTATTTATAGGAAAATGGGGGAGAAGCTTGCCACCTAGCTTGCCCAGGCGAGCTAGGTTGCTTCCTCCAGAAGCAACCGCCTTTTGGAGGAATTTTCTGGAAGGCCCAAGTGGGCCTGGTTGCTATTTGCACCCCCATTTTTACTAAGTACACCCCCTACCTTTTTTTGGTGATTCTTTTTCTGTAACGTTACGAAACTTTATGAATTTCGTAACGACGCTTGTTTTCTTTCCGTATTGTTACGAAACCTTACGGACTACGTAATCAACCCCTTTTTGGTTTCCGGGATGTCACGAAACTTTACGGATTGCGCACTAACACTTCCTTTTAATTTCTGGCATGTCATAGAACTTCACGGATTGTGCTACAATGCTTTTTTTTTACTTCCGGCATGTCACGAAACTTCACAAATTGCCTAACGATGGGTGCCAAGTACCTCGAAGTGGTCAAACAAGGGTCGCATCCCAACAACGGTTGGTCCCCGGACAAAATTAGGGCAGTGAATCTCCCTGCCAGCGGAACCTGCAAAAAATTGAAAATGATCAGTACCGACACATCATCCTGATACTGTCGAATTTGCTCCTCTTGGTTGATACAAGACGCAGAATGACCATAATTTGTCTCTGCATTTTGTTGGACACGTTCGCCTCTGGATTGCGAAAAGTTGTGCGGAATGACCATAATTTGTCTCTGCCCACCTCTCAACTTGCTGTTTTTGAATGACAAAGGGCGAAGAATTTGTCTCTGCACGTTTATCACCCAACTTGCGAAATATGAATGACAAAGGGCGCAGAATTTGTCTCTGCGCGTTTATCACCTGCCTCGCTGCTCCTGAATGATAAAGGGCGCTGAATCTGTCTCTGCGCGTTTGCCCACTCAGCTTGTTGTTCCTGAATGATAAAGGGTACATAATCTATCTCTGCATGTTTACCCACTCAGCTTGTTGTTCTTGAATGATAAAGGACGCAAAATTTGTCTCTGCGCGTTTACCCACTCAGCTTGTTGTTCCTGAATGATAAAGGGCGCCAAATCTATATCTGCACGTTTACCCACTCAGCTTGATGTTCCTGAATGATAAAGGGCGCAAAATCTATCTCTGTGCGTTTACCTACTCAGCTTGTTTTTCCTAAATGATAAAGGGCACAGAATTTGTCTCTGCGCGTTTACCCACTCAGCTTGCTATAATGCTTTGAGTCTTATAGATAGCAAACAAAAGTTTTAAACGGATAACCACTCGGGTATCTCCGCATATCATGTGACTGCAGTGTCAGTATGACAAAAATTATCTGCACGGAAGATGATGTAAATCACCGCGTGTCAACAGGCTTGTTGGCCGGGATTGACAATGGGTGCAAAAGACGATGTTAGTCTCCGCGTGCTATCATGCTTTGAGTCTTAGAGATAGCAAAATAAAGTTTAAACGGATAACCACTCGGGTATCTCCGCATGTCACGTGACTGCAGTGTTAGTATGACAAACATTCTCTGCGAGAAAGATGACGTAAATCTCCGTGTGTGAACGGGCTTGTTGGCCGCGATTGAAAAAGGGTGCAGAGAACGACGTTAGTCTCTGCGTTCTATCATGCTTTGAGTCTTAGAGATAGCAAAAGAAAGTTGAAACGGATAACCACTCGGGTATCTCCGCATGTCACGTGACTGTAGTGTCAGTATTAATGGAAATGTCTGCGCGGAAGATGCGTAAATCCCTGCATGTCAATGGCCTTGTTGGCCGCGATTGACAAAGGGTACAGAAGACGACGTTAGTCTCCCCGTGCTATCATGGTTTGAGTCATAGAGATAGCAAAAGAAAGTTTAAACGGATAACTACTTGGGTATCTCCGCATGTCACGTGACTCCAGTGTCAGTATGAATGAAATTGTCTGTGCGGAAGATGACATAAATCTCCGCGTGTCAATGGGCTTGTTGGCCACGATTGAGAAAGGGTGCAGAAGACGACGTTAGTCTACGCTTTCTATCATGGTTTCAGTCATAGAGATAGCAAAAGAAAGTTTAAACGGATAACCACTCGGGTATCTTCGCATGTCACGTGACTCCAGTGTCAGTATGACAGAAATTGTGTGGGCGGAAGATGACGTAAATCTTCGCGTGCCAACGAGCTCGTTGGCCGCGATTGCCAAAGAGTGTAGATGACGACATTAGTCTCTGCGTGCTATCATGCTTTGAGTCTGAGAGATAGCAAAAGAAAGTTTAAATGGATAACCACTCGGGTATCTCCGGATGTCACGTGACTCCAGTGTCAGTATGACAGAAATTGTCTGCGCGGAAGATGAAGCAAATCTCCGTGTGTCAATGGCCTTGTTGGCCGCGATTGACAAAGGGTGCAGAAGACGACGTTAGTCTCCGCGCGCTATGATGCCCTGAGTCTTAGAGATAGCAAAAGAAAGTTTAAACGGATAACCACACGGGTATCTCCGCAAGTCACGTGACTGCGTTGTCAGTATGAATGAAATTATCTTCGTGGAAGATGACCTAAATACTCGCGTGCCAATGGCCTTGTTGGCCGCGATTGACAAAGGGTGCAGAAGACGACGTTAGTGTCTGCGTGCTATCATGCTTTGAGTCTTAGAGTTAGCAAAAGAAAGTTTAAACGGATAACCACTCGGGTATCTCCGCATGTCACGTGACTCCAAAGTCAGTATGATAGAAATTGTCTGCGCGGAAGATGACGTAAATCTCCGCGTGTCAACGGACACTTTGGCCGCGATTGACAATGGGTGCAGATGGCGACGTTAGTCTCCGCGTGCTATCAGGCATTGAGTCTTAGAGATAGCAAAAAAAAGGTTAAACGGATAACCAGTCGGGTATCTCCGGATGTCACGTGACTCCAGTGTCAGTAAGACAAAAATTGTCTGCGCGGAACATGACGTAAATCTCCGTGTGTGAACGGGCTTGTTGGCCGCGATTGAAAAAGGGTGCAGAGGGCGACGCTAGTCTCTGCGTGCTTACATGCTTTGAGTCTTAGAGTTAGCAAAAAAAAGTTTAAACGGATAACCACTCGGGTATCTCCGTAAGTCACGTGACTGCAGTGTCAGTATTAATGAAAATGTCTGCACGGAAGATGACATAAATCCCCGCGGGTCAATGGCCTTGTTGGCCACGATTGACAAAGCGTGCAGAAGACAACGTTAGTCTTTGCGTGCTATCATGCTTTGAGTCTTACAGATAGCACAAGAAAGTTTAAACGGATAACCACTCACTTATCTCCGCATGTCACGTGACTCTAGTGTCAGTATGAAAGAAATTATCTGCGCGAAAAATGACGTAAATCTTTGCGTTCCAACGGACTTGTTGGCCGCGATTGACAAAGGGTGCAGAAGACGACGTCAGTCTTCGCGTGCTATCATGCTTTGAGTCATAGAGATAGCAAAAGAAAGTTTAAACGGATAACCACTCGGGTATCTCCGCATGTGACGTGACTGCAGTGTCAGTATGAAAGAAATTGTCTGCGCGGAAGATGACGTAAATCTCCGTGTGTGAACGGGCTTGTTGGCCGCAATTGAAAAAGGATGTAGAGGACGACGTTAGTCTTTGCGTGCTAGCATCCTTTGAGTCTTAGAGGTAGCAAAAAAAGTTTAAACGAATAACCACTCGGGTATCTCCGTATGTCACGTGACTCCAATGTCAGTATGATAGAAATTGTCTGCGCGGAAGATGACGTAAATCTCCGCGTGTCAATGGGCTTGTTGGCCACGATTGAGAAAGGGTGCAGAAGACGATGTTAGCCTCTGCGTGCTATCATGCTGTGAGTCATTGACAAAGCAAAAGAAAGTTAAAACGGATAACCATACGGGTATCTCCGCGTGTCACGTGACTCTAGTGTCAGTATGACATAAATTGTCTGCACGGAAGATGACGTAAATCTCCGTGTGTCAAAGGGTTTGTTGGCTGAGATTCACAAAGGCGGCAGAAGATGACGTTAGTTTCTACGTGCTATCATGCTTTGAGTCTCATTGATAGCAAAAGAAATTTAAACGGATAACCACTCGGGCATTTCTGCATGTCATGCGACTCCAGTGTCAGTATGACAGAAATATTCTGCGCGAAAGATGACGTAAATCTCTGCGTGCCAACGGGCTTGTTGGTCGCGATTGACAAAGGGTGCAGAAGACGACTTCAGTCTCCACGTGCTATCATGCTTTGAGTCTTAGAGATAGCGAAAGAAAGTTTAACGGATAACCACTCGGGAATCTCCGCATGTCACGTGACTCTAGTGTTAGTATGACAGAAATTAACTGCGCGGAAGATGAAGTAAATCTCCGCGTGTCAACGGGCTTGTTGGCCGCGATTGACAAAGGGTGCAAAAGACGACGTTAGCCTCCGCGTGCTATCATGCTATGAGTCATAGAGATTGCAAAAGAAAGTTTAAACGGATTACCACTCGGGTATATCTGCATGTCACGTGACTCCAGTGTCAGTATGAATGAAATTGTCTGCGCGGAAGATGACGTAAATCTCCGCGTGTCAATGGGCTTGTTGGCCACGATTGAGAAAGGGTGCAGAAGACGTCGTTAGCCTCCGCGTGCTATCATGCTTTGAGTCATAGAGATAGCAAAAGAAAGTTTTAAGGGATAACCACTCGGATATCTCCGCATGTCACGTGACTCTAGTGTCAGTATGACATAAATTGTCTGCGTGGAAGATGACGTAAATCTCCGTGTGTCAACTGGTTTGTTTGTCGCGATTGAATAAGGGTGCAGAAGATGACGTTGGTCTCTGCGTGCTATCATGCTTTGAGTCTTAGAGATAGCAAAAGAAATTTTAAACGGATAACCACTCGGGTATTTCCGCATGTCACGCGACTCTAGTGTCAGTATGATAGAAATTATTTGCGCGAAACATGACGTAAATCTACGCGTGTCAACGTGCTTGTTGGCCGCGATTGAGAAAGGGTGCAGAAGACGACGTTAGTCTCCGCGTGCTATCATGCTTTGAGTCATAGTGATAGCAAAAGAAAGTTTAAACGGATAACCACTCGGGTATCTCCGCATGTCACGTGACTCCAATGTCAGTATGACAAAAATTGTCTGCGCGGAAGATGACGAAAATCTCCGTTTGTCAACGGGCTTGTTGGCCGCGATTGAAAAAGGGTGCAGAAGATGACGTTAGCCTCCGCGTGCTACCATGCTTTGAGTCATAGAGATAGCAAAAGAAAGTTAAAACGGATAACCATACGGGTATCTCCGCATGTCACGTAGTATGACATAAATTGTCTGTGCGGAAGATAACGTAAATCTCCGTGCGTCAACGGGTTTGTTGGTCGCGATTGACAAAGGGTGCAGAAGATGACGTTAGTTTAAACGTGCTATCATGCTTTGAGTCTTAGAGATAGCAAAATAAAGTTTAAACGGATAACCACTCGGGCATTTCCGCATGTCATGCAACTCCAGTGTCAGTATGACAGAAATATTCTTCGCGGAAGATGACGTAAATCTCCGCGTGTGAATGGGCTTGTTGGCCACGATTGAGAAAGGGTGCAGAAGACGACGTTAGCCTCTGCGTGCTATCATGCTGTGACTCATTGACATAGCAAAAGAAAGTTTAAACGGATAACCACTCGGGTATTTCCGCATGTCACGCGACTTCAGTGTTTGTATGACAAAAATATTCTGCGCGGAAGATGACGTAAATCTCTGCATGCCAATGGGCTTGTTGGCCGCGATTGACAAAGGGTGCAGAAGATGACGCTAGTCTCCGCGTGCTATCATGCTTTGATTCTTAGAGTTAGCAAAAGAAAGTTTAAACGGATAACAACTCGGGTATCTCCGCATTGCACGTGACTCCAATGTCAGTATGACAGAAATTGTCTGCGCGGAAGATGACGTAAATCTATGTGTCAACATGTTTGTTGGCCGCGATTGACAAAGGGTGCAGAAGATGACGTTAGTCTCTGCGTGCTATCATGCTTTGAGTCTTAGAGATAGCAAAAGAAAGTTAAAACGGAAAACCATAAGGGTATCTCTGCATGTCACGTGACTCTAGTGTCCGTATGACATAAATTGTCTGCACGGAAGATGACGTAAATCACCGTGCGTCAATGGGTTTGTTGGCCGCGATTGACAAAGGGTGCAGAAGATGACGTTAGTCTCTGCGTGCTATCATGCTTTGAGTATTAGAGTTAGCAAAAGAAAGGTAAAACGGATAACCACTCGGGTATCTTCGCATGTCACGTCACTCTTGTGTCAGTATGACAAAAATTGTCAGCGCGGAAGATGACATAAATCTCCGTGTGTCAACGGGCTTGTTGGCCGCGATTGACATAGGGTGCAGAAGACGACGTTAGTCTCTGCGTGCTAACATTTTTTGAGTCATAGAGATAGCAAGATAAAGTTTAAACGGATAACCACTCGGGTATCACCACATGTCACGTGACTCTAGTGTCAGTATGACAGAAATTGTCTGTGCGAAAGATGACGTAAATCTCCGCGTGTCAACGGGGTTGTTGGCCGCGATTGACAAATGGTGCAGAAGACGACGTTAGTCTCCGCGTGCTATCATGCTATGAGTCATAGAGATAGCAAAAGAAAGTTTAAACGGATTACCACTCGGGTATCTCCGCATGTCACATGACTTCAGTTTCAGTATGAATGAAATTGTCTGCACGGAAGATGACGTAAATCTCCACGTGTCAATGGGCTTGTTGGCCATGATTGAGAAAGGGTTCAGAAGATGTCGTTAGCCTCCGCGTGCTATCATGCTTTGAGTCATAAATATAGCGAAAGAAAGTTTTAACGGATAACCACTCGGGTATCTCCGCATGTCAAGTGACTCTAGTGTCAGTATGATAGAAATTGTCTGCGCGGAAGATGACGTATATCTTCGTGTGTCAACGGGTTTGGTGGCCGCGATTGACAAAGGGTACAGAAGATGATGTTAGTCTCTGCGTGCTATCATGCTTTGAGTCTTAGAGATAGCAAAAGAAAGTTTAAATGAATAACCACTCCGGTATCTCCGCATGTCACGTGACTCCAATGTCAGTATGACAGAAATTGTCTACACGGAAGATGACGTAAATCTCCGTGTGTCAACGGGCTTGTTGGCCGCGATTGAAATAGGGTGCAGAAGACGACGTTAGTCTCTGCGTGCTATCATGCATTCAGTCTTAGAGTTAGCAAAAGAAAGTTTAAACGGATAACCACTCGGGTTCTCCGCATGTCACGTGACTCCAATGTCAGTATGACAGAAATTGTCTACGCGGAAGATGGCGTAAATCTCCGCGTGTCAATGGGCTTGTTGGCCACGATTGAGAAAGGGTGCAGAAGACGACGTTAGCCTCCGCGTGCTATCATGCTTTGAGTCATAGTGATAGCAAAAGAAAGTTTAAACGGATAACCACTCGGGTATCTCCGCATGTCACGTGACTCTAGTGTCAGTATGACAGAAATTGTTAGCGCGGAAGATGACGTAAATCTCTGTGTGTCAACGGGTTTGTTGGCCGCGATTGACAAAGGGTGCAGAAGATGATGCTAGTCTCTGTGTTCTATCATGCTTTGAGTGTTAGAGATAGCAAAAGAAAGTTAAAACGGATAACCACTCGGGTATCTCCGCATGTCACGTGACTCCAATGTCAGGATGAGAGAAATTCTCTGTGTGGAAGATGACGTAAATCTCCGTGTGTCAACGGGTTTGTTGGCCGCGATTGACAAAGGGTGCAGAAGATGACGTTAGTCTCTTTGTGCTATCATGCTTTGAGTCTTAGAGATAGCAAAAGAAAGTTTAAACGGATAACCACTCGGGTATTTCCGCATGTCACGTGACTCCAGTGTCAGTATGACAAAAATATTCTGCGCGGAAGGTGATGTAAATCTCCGCGTGTCAACGGGCTTGTTGGTCGCAATTGACAAAGGGTGCAGAAGACGACGTTAGTCTCCGCGTTCTATCATGCTTTGAGTCTTAGAGATAGCAAAAGAAAGTTAAAATGGATAACCACTCGGGTATCTCCGCCTATCACGTGACTCCAGTGTCAGTATGACAGAAATTGTCTGCGCGGAAGATGACGTAAATCTCTGCGTGTCAACATGCTTTGTTGGCCGCGATTGACAAAGGGTGCAGAAGACAACGTTAGTCTCTGCGTGCTATCATGCTTTGATACTTATAGATAGCAAAAGAAAGTTTAAATGGATAACCACTCGGGTATCTCCGCATGTCAGGAGACTCCAGTGTCAGTATGACAGAAATTATGGGGGCGGCCGAAAAAATCGAGGCTCTTGCTCCTACGTATCCTCAATGAGGAACTCAAACCTACGTAGTTCTGGATAACTTGTGAGACAAAAAATAGTCTCGGTGTTTTCTTCACTAAAATGCGAACATGCTTTAGTAAAGAGATAAAACTTCCAACTAATCAGAGCAAGATATGCTTTTCGGATGAAAAAGAATGTGTCTATCGGGGAAGGGGAGTATGCTGATGAAATCTTCTCATAACCACAAATGGGATTTTGGATGTTAGCATTTTGTTTCTATGTGACCATTTAGAGGAAACACTGGGTTCAACAAAAATAGAAGAAAATCACTCAAAGTGTATCAATCTCACGCAGGTAAGTGTTTCATCCTAATTCCGAACCATAGATATGCCATGACTTGATTTTGCAAATTATTTCCTATCAAATCAAAGATTACATGTGTGATCATGGATCAGTAGGACTTTTTCTTGGGAATGGTGTTTTTTTTGTGGGAATGTTGGCTTTGAATGTTTTTGGCCTTTTCCTTTTTTGTTTTTGTTTGGCACGAGGCGAACAAGTCACCGACGCACAGGATTTTGGTTGGCAATCAAAGGAAGAGGACCACTTCAGGTCATGGTTTCCTTTTCTTTTTGTGCTTACTTGGTGATAACTCTGTATTTTTTCAGATGTTGTCTGGTCCAAAAGACCTTTCTGCATATTTCTTTTGTTTCCTTTCGATCCTTGATCGGGAATTTTCTTTCCTTTCTTTTTTTTTTTTGCTTTCTCCCAATCTTTGATTGGGAATTTCCTCTTTTTGCTTTCTTCCGATTCTTTGATCGAGAACCTTCTTTTCTTCTTTTCTCTTTTCTTGTTTTGTTTTCTTTTGAGGGAAAGGTTTATGGTGAGTTGGGATTTTGGCTCAATGCTTGTAGAACGGCTGGACATGATATATGTTAGGGTTTGGTTTGGTTCAGGGATAAAAGGAGATGTCCCACATTATTTCCATGACACAAATGCAACAATGATGATTTGGAAATTTTATGCAAAACTAGTCGTGCATGCACTTATGTGGACACTCAAGTGTCGAAAAATTTTTTGGTCATGTGATGCAAGGGCTCATAATTCATTTTCTCTATTTTAGACAACCCAGTATTTCCAAAATATGTTCTTTTATCAATTTGTGCATTCATCCGAGTCTATCTTGGGTATTTGGAAAAACTTTCACAGCATTTACACTTCAAATGTGTACACACATTTTTTTTTTCAAAAACTGGTTATGACCAGGAAATTTTTTCAAAGAAAAGCTGGAAGTCATCTCTTTTCAAAAGCATGTTGGTTTTTCAGCTAGACAACTTATTTTTCTTTTTTCTCTTTTCCTTTTTATCATGTGTTTATTTCTTTTCCTTGTTTGTTTTTGTTTTTTTCTTTTCATGAGGTATTTTGCTACCTAAACATGTGTATATTTTTGTGAGGTATTTTTGCTATATACATGCATATCCAAGGACTGACAGAGGCCCGTAATCAGAGCTGGAAACCCCAGGACCCTGTTGGACTTCTTTGGGTCCACTGGGTGTCCTGTGGGCGCGATCCCTGCAAACAACAGGTGACATTAGAAATCAGTTGGGGGAGGTGCATACTTACCTATTGTGGAAGCAGAGCTTCATGATGAATCAACAATGATTCAAAGGTGTTTTGATGATAACAATGATGACAACAAAAGATGATGACAAAGGTGATGAACAAAAAGCTCAAAAGATCAAAGAACAACTCAAGTGAATCAAAGAACATCTCAAGTAAATCAAGAACAAGTCAAGAGTTCAAGAATCAAGGAGAATTCAAGACTCAAGAAGAAAGCCTAGAATCAAGAATCAAGACTCAAGATCTCAAGAATCAAGATCAAGATTCAAGAATGAAGAAAAGACTCAATCAAGATAAGTATTAAAAAGTTTTTTCAAAACTTTGAATAGCACATGAGTTTTTGACAAAACCTTTACCAAAGAGTTTTTACTCTCTGGTAATCGATTACCATATTGTTGTAATCGATTACCAGTAGCAAAATGAGTTTGAAAAAGTTTTCAAACTGAATTTACAACGTTCCAAATATTTTCAAAAGGCTGTAATCGATTACAATGTTTTGGTAATCGATTACCAGTGTCCTTGAACGTTGAAATTCAAATTTAAATGTGAAGAGTCACATCCTTTCACTCAAAAGCTTTGTGTAATCGATTACACTTATTGGGTAATTGATTACCAGTGATTGTTTCTGAAAAATCAAAAGATGTAACTCTTCAAAAAGGTTTTGACTTTTTCAAATGGGTTTTAAGTTTTTCTAAAAGTTATAACTCTTCTGAATGGCCTTCTTGACCAGACATGAAAAGTCTATAAAAGCAAGGCTTTGTTTTGCATTTTAAATCAATCTTTCAAACAACAATCTCATACAATCCTTTACAAGCCTTGAATCTCTTTGAATCTCTTTGAACTTCTTCTTCTTCTTTGTACCAAAAGCTTTCTGAAGTTTTCTGGTTTTCTAAACCTTGAAAACTAGTGCTATTCATCCTTTTTATTCTCTTCTCCCTTTGCCAAAAAGAATTCACCAAGGACTAATCGCCTGAATTCTTTTTGTGTCTCTCTTCTCTCTTTTCCAAAAGAACAAGGGACTAACCGCCTGAATTCTTTTGTGTCTCCCTTCTCCCTTGTCAAAGAATTCAAAACGACACAGTCTGAGAATTCTTTTGATTCTTCCCATTCCCTAATACAAAAGCGTTCAATGGTTTGACCGCCTGAGAATTGTTTTGTATCCCCATTCACAAAGTATCAAAGGTGTAAAAGCCTGAGATCCTTGTCTTAACACATTGGAGGGTACATCCTTTGTGGTACAAGTAGAGGGTACATCTACTTGGGTTTGACTGAGAACAAGAGAGGGTACATCTCTTGTGGATCATCAGTTCTAGTGGAGGGTACATCCACTAGGGTTTCAAACAGAACAAGGGAGGGTACATCCCTTGTGGATCTTTGCTTGGAAAAGGATTTTTACAAGGTTGAAAGAAATCTCAAGGACCGCAAGTTGCTTGGGGACTGGAGGTAGGCACGGGTTGTTGCCGAACCAGTATAAAAACTCTTGTGTGTTTGTTTCCTTCTTCCCTACTCTTTTACTTTCCGCTGTGCATTTAATTTTCGCTTTTACTTTCTGTTAAGTTTCTCTTCTACTCCTCATTCTCTTAACAATTTAGTAAAAACCTTAAAAGAGTAATTTTTAATTGGTAAAGTTTTAGGAATAATTAATTCAACCCCCCCCCCCTTCTTAATTTTTCTGAGGCCACTCGATCCAACAAGTGGTATCAGAGCAGGTTTCTTGTAGAAAGTCTAACAACTTCAAGATTAATGGCCTCTTAAGATTCTTTGTCTTTCAAAAGTTTTTTCGGGAACAGGTTACTCAACGATCATGATGAAGACCAAGTCAATTTGTGTCTCATGACAAAATCTGATGAGAATAACAAAGAAGATTCTATAAGGAAGAAATGGTACATAGACAGTGGATGTTCTAAGCACATGGCGGGTGATGTATCCAAATTCACAACTATTTCCCCCAAGAAAAGTGGACATGTTACATACGGCGACAACAACAAGGGCAAAATTATTGGAGTAGGTAAAATAGGTACGAGTTCTTCTACTCCTATTGAAAATGTGTTGCTTGTAGAAGGTTTGAAACATAGTTTATTAAGTGTTAGTCAATTATGTGATAAAGGATATAAAGTATCTTTTGATTCTGAAAAATGTGTTATTAAGCATGAGCATGACAAAGATATTGAACATATAGGTTTTAGAGAACATAATGTCTACATGATTGATCTAAAACAAAAATCTATAAATGATAGATGTTTTTTAAGTAAAGACTGTGATCCATGGTTATGGCATATGAGAATTGCTCATATTAACATGGATCATCTAAATAGGTTAATTTCAAAAGATCTAGTTATTGGATTGCCTAGATTAAAATTTGAAAAAGATAAGTTATGTGATGCATGCCAAAAAGGTAAACAAACAAAAGTATCCTTTAATTCTAAAAATATTGTTTCTACCACTCAACCATTGCAATTATTGCACATGGATTTGTTTGGACCATCTAGGGTCATGAGTTTTGGTGGAAGTTACTATGCATTAGTAATTGTTGATGATTATTCTAGATATACTTGGACTTTATTTCTTACTCATAAGAATGATGCATTTCATGCATTTAGAAGACTTGCCAAAGTTATTCAAAACAAAAAGAATCTCAAAATCATCTCCATCAGAAGTGATCATGGAGGTGAATTTGAAAACAATGATTTTGAAATGTTTTGTGATGAGTATGGTATAGAACACAATTTTTCTGCACCCAGGACACCACAACAAAATGGAGTAGTAGAAAGGAAAAATAGAGCCCTAGAAGAAATTGCTAGAACTCTTTTAAATGACACACCTCTTCCAAAATACTTTTGGGCAGAAGCGGTTAACACCGCATGTTATATTATGAACAGAGCCTTAATTAGACCTATTCTTAAGAAAACCCCATATGAACTTTTTAACAATAGAAAACCAAATATTGCACATTTACATGTTTTTGGATGTAAATGTTTTGTTCTAAACAATGGTAAAGAAAGTCTAGGAAAGTTTGATGCCAAGGCAGATGAGGGTATCTTCCTTGGGTATTCCTTACATAGTAAAGCATTTAGAATATACAACAAAAGAACTATGACAATTGAGGAATCAATACATGTTACTTTTGATGAAACTAACATTACCTCCCCGAGAAAGGAGTTTGTTGATGATATTACAGATACTTTGGAAGATACTCAAAATGAAGAAAGAAATCTGAAAAGAAAGAGAGATGATGAAGACAAGGATGATCAAGATGACACAGCACAAGAAAATGATAATCTTCCTAAAGAATGGAAAACTTCGAGAAATCATCCTCTTGATAACATCATCGGTGATATCTCAAAAGAGGTAACAACTAGACATTCTCTTAAAGATTTATGCAATAATATGGCATTTGTTTCATTAATAGAACCTAAAAACTTTAAAGAAACTATTATAGATGACCATTGGATAGTAGCTATGCAAGAAGAATTAAATCAATTTGAAAGAAATGATGTATGGGAATTAGTAGAAAAACCTTCAGATTATCCAATCATAGGAACTAAATGGGTATTTAGAAATAAATTGGATGAAAATGGTATAGTAATTAGGAATAAAGCTAGACTTGTAGCAAAAGGATATAACCAAGAAGAAGGTATAGACTACGAAGAAACTTTTGCACCTGTAGCTAGATTAGAAGCAATTAGGATGTTATTAGCATATGCATCTATTATGAATTTTAAACTATATCAAATGGATGTCAAAAGTGCTTTCTTAAATGGTCTGATTCGGGAGGAGGTATATGTGAAACAACCTCCTGGGTTTGAAGATTCACAAAAACTAGACCATGTCTATAGATTAAAGAAGGCACTTTATGGCCTAAAACAAGCACCTAGGGCTTGGTATGAAAGATTAAGTAAATTCCTATTAGAAAAGAATTTTACTAGAGGAAAAGTAGATACTACCTTATTCATAAAAAAGAAGGATAATGATATCTTGTTAGTACAAATTTATGTTGATGATATAATTTTTGGATCTACTAATGAATCTTTGTGCAAGGAGTTTTCTATTGATATGCAAAGTGAGTTTGAGATGTCCATTATGGGTGAGTTAAATTACTTTCTTGGACTACAAATCAAACAAACAAATGATGGGATCTTCGTCAATCAAGCAAAGTATTGCAAAGAACTCATTAAGAGATTTGGAATGGAAAACTCAAAACACTTGGCTACTCCTATGAATACAAGTTGTTATCTTGATAAAGATGAATCTGGACAACCTGTTGATCCGAAGCAATACAGAGGTATGATTGGATCTCTACTTATCTGCAAGTAGGCCAGATATTATGTTTAGTGTATGCATGTGTGCCAGATTTGAATCAAATCCAAAGTTTTCACATTTATTGGCAGTAAAAAGAATCATAAGATATCTATTAGGAATAGTTAGTTTAGGATTATGGTATCCTAAGAATTCTTTATGTAACCTAGTAGGATACTCAGATTCAGACTTTGCTGGATCAAAAACAGATAGGAAGAGTACTAGTGGTACAAGGGTCTGCACTTGTTTCTTGGAATAGCAAGAAACAAAATAGTGTAGCTTTATCCACAGCAGAAGCAGAATATATTTCTGCTGGTAGTTGTTGTGCACAAATTTTGTGGATGAAACAACAACTATCTGACTATGGAATAGTATTAGATCACATTCCCATAAAATGTGACAACACAAGTGCCATAAACATATCTAAGAATCCAGTTCTTCATTCTAGAAACAAGCATATAGAAATTAGGCATCATTTTATTAGAGATCAAGACTCAAGAAGAAAGCCTAGAATCAAGAATCAAGATCAAGATTCAAGACTCAAGATTCAAGAATGAAGAAAAGACTCAATCAAGATAAGTATTAAAAAGATCTTTCAAAACTTTGAATAGCACATGAGTTTTTGACAAAACCTTTACCAAAGAGTTTTTACTCTCTGGTAATCGATTACCATATTGTTGTAATCGATTACCAGTAGCAAAATGAGTTTGAAAAAGTTTTCAAACTGAATTTACAACGTTCCAAATATTTTCAAAAGGCTGTAATCGATTACAATGTTTTGGTAATCGATTACCAGTGCCCTTGAATGTTGAAATTCAAATTCAAATGTGAAGAGTCACATCCTTTCACTCAAAAGCTTTGTGTAATCGATTACACTTATTGGGTAATTGATTACCAGTGACTGTTTCTGAAAAATCAAAAGATGTAACTCTTCAAAAAGGTTTTGACTTTTTCAAATGGGTTTTAAGTTTTTCTTAAAGTTATAACTCTTCTGAATGGCCTTCTTGACCAGACATGAAGAGTCTATAAAAGCAAGGCTTTGTTTTGCATTTTAAATCAATCTTTCGAACAACAATCTCATAAAATCCTTTACAAGCCTTGAATCTCTTTGAACTTCTTCTTCTTCTTTGTACCAAAAGCTTTCTGAAGTTTTCTGGTTTTCTAAACCTTAAAAACTTGTGCTATTCATCCTTTTTATTCTCTTCTCCCTTTGCCAAAAAGAATTCGCCAAGGACTAACCGCCTGAATTCATTTTGTGTCTCTCTTCTCTCTTTTCCAAAAGAACAAGGGACTAACCGCCTGAAATATTTTGTGTCTCCCTTTTCCCTTGTCAAAGAATTCAAAACGACACAGTCTGAGAATTCTTTCGATTCTTCCCATTCCCTAATACAAAAGCGTTCAAAGGTTTAACCGCCTGAGAATTCTTTTGTATCCCTATTCACAAAGTATCAAAGGTGTAACAGCCTGAGATCTTTATCTTAACACATTGGAGGGTACATCCTTTGTGGTACAGGTAGAGGGTACATCTACTTGGGTTTGACTGAGAACAAGAGAGGGTACATCTCTTGTGGATCAGTTCTAGTGAAGGGTACATCCACTACGGTTTCAAAGAGAACAAGGGAGGGTACATCCCTTGTGAATCTTTGCTTGTAAAAGAATTTTTACAAGGTTGAAAGAAATCTCAAGGACCGCAGGTCGCTTGGGGACTGGAGGTAGGCACGGGTTGTTGCCGAACCAGTATAAAAACTCTTGTGTGTTTGTTTCCTTCTTCCCTAGTCTTTTACTTTCCGCTGTGCATTTAATTTTCGCTTTTACTTTCTGTTAAGTTTCTCTTCTACTCCTCATTCTCTTAACAATTTAGTAAAAACCTTAAAAGAGTAATTTTTAATTGGTAAAGTTTTAGGAATAATTAATTCAACCCCCCCCCTTCTTAATTATTCTGAGGCCACTCAATCCAACACCTATGTCACGATGGCATGAACCTGCTGGGGGGACGGGCGCCCTGTGGGACTGATAGAGGCCCGTAACCAGAGCTGGAAACCCCAGGGCCCTGTTGGAATTCTTTTGGGACCACTGGGTGTCTTTGTGGGTGTGATCCCTGCAAACAATAGATGGTATCAGAAATCAGTTGAACCATATGCATACTTACCTACATCGCGATGGCATGACTTTGCCGGGGGGGTACAGGCACCCTGTAGGACTGATAGAGGCCCGTAACCAGAGCTGGAAACCCTAGAGCCCTGTTGGACTTCATTGGGTCCACTAGGTGTCTTGTGGGCGCGACCCCTGCAAATAGTAGATGGCATTAGAAATCAGTTGGAAATAATGCATACCAACCTATGTCGTGACGGCACAGACCAACTGATAGTTCCGCAGGTGGAAATCAGCATTACGGTCGCTGGGCAGAATGTTGCTAAGTAGCAACGTCATCCATATCTGTGTAATAGTGGTCATGTTGGTGCGCATGATCCGCACTCGTTTCTTTGCAGCGGCACGGGTGAAATCTTGCCCCGGTATGCATAGTAGTTGCGTGATAGCCTCCCTCTCTGGTTGTGCTTGCACAGTTGGTCCCCCTCTAATATCAGGGGGTGGCCCAGAAACTGATAAAAGGAAACTACTGGCCCCTTATCCGGGAGCGCAAGTCTCGATTAAGCATTTCAGATATGGTTCAGCCCACTAATCCAAGATCAAGTCCAAGATTCTGCACTAAGTGTGCTTAGGTGTCATGAGGCATGTAAAGCATGAAGGGCATAAACAAAGTGTGACTATATGATGTGGCAATGGGGTGTAGCAAGAAAATGCTCACCTCTCCCTCTAAAATTTAATTGGATTGGGCTTCTCCCAATTCAATTAAATTTATTTCTCAACACACACATCAAATATTCATTTAATGCACGTGATATTACAAAACTACCCCTAATACAAAAACTAGTCTAGGTGCCCTAAAATACAAGGGCTAAAAAAATCCTACATTTTGAGGGTACCCTACCTACATTATGGAGCCCTAAATACAAAGATAAGTGGGCTCATACTTAGCCCATGCGCCCAAAATCTACCCTAAGGCTCTTGAGAACCCTAGGGCCTTCTCTTGCATCTTTGGCCCAATATAGGATTGCATCATTCCCTCCCCCTTGAAAAGGATTTGACCTCAAATCCAGAGGTTCTTGAAACTCATGGATTCTTTCCTCAACACTTGTAAAATGAATAAAAACATATGTATTAGTGATGTTGGGAATGTTAGAGTACGGTAAGGACTGAAAACCCCTTTCCTGGCCATCTTCCCATGAGAGAATATAGTTCCTCACCAACTTAATGAGTGGTGCTACAAGTATAGAAAAATATGGGACAAACCTTTTGTAAAATTTAGTTAAGATATTGAAGCCCCAAATTTCCCTTATACTTGGTGGAGTAGGCCACTCAGGAATGACCTTTATTCTCTTAGGGTCCATGGGCAGCCCTTGATCACTATTTAAAAAGTTAAGGAAAGTAATGGAATAAAACATACCTTTTTCTTTATTTTCATGTTGATTATTCCTACAAAAAATTACGACAAACCTAAGGTGTCCCACATGAGCACCTAGGTTTGCATTGAAACAAAAAATAAGAACAAATCTACCTAATGAGTCCCTATGTACACAAATCATGAAGATGTTAGGTGCATGAGTGATTTTACAAAAGAGTGTTGCACCACTCAACACATTCATCATACCACCTATCATAGGGATTTGGTGCCTAATAATACCTATTTTAGGCACCAACAAAGCACAAGGATTTAAGTTCTTGCGAACCAAACCCTCATCCAACAACTCCTTTACTTGAGGAATAACCTCAAGCCCAAGATCCACTATCCACAATGAGAGAACAAGTTTTATCTAAAATTTTGCATCTTGTATGAAAGATGTTCTCTCTTTGGGATTGAGATAGATCACAATATTGACCTCCAAGGAGCCTTCTAACCATTAAGAAGTCACCTTCTTCATGGGGGTAGACTTCCTCACTAGACTCTTCACCGCTTACATCATCCTCACTTCCACTAGAGGAAGGGCAAGAAGTAGTCTCCTCTTGACTACTATAAATGTATTGACCCCTCATGATCATGGTTTTCTTTGTGGGGCATTGAGAGGCAATGTGACCTCTCCCAAGACATTTGAAGCATTTAATGTTGCTAGTCCTTTCTTGGGAACTAGTCTTAGGGGTGTATTTCTCTATGGTCTTACCCTTATCTTCCTTGGGTTTAGAAGGTGCAGCCCCCAAAATTCCATGGGCTTGGTCCTTCCTTGGATAAGAGTGAGAGCCATAAGATTTTGAAGAAGGCTTTCTTTTAAGTTGTTGCTCCACTCTTATACAAAGTTGGACTAGCTCATCTAGGTCCCTATATGGAAGGAGTTCAACCTTGTCCCTCACTTCCATATTAAGACCACTAAGGAACCTAGCTATGCTTGTTATTTCCTCGTCCCTAAGTCCAACTCTTAAAAGGAGTAGTTCCATTTGTTGTCTATATTCTTCAACACTCATACTCCCTTGTCTAAGCCTTTGGAGCTTGTCCATAAGCTCCCTTTCATAGTAGGAGGGAATGTGCCTCTTCCTAAAGGCACTCTTAAGATCATTCCAATACTCTACTGGAGGATCCCCATGAATCGTTCATTCCCTAACAAGGGAAGTCCACCAATAGAGGGCGTATCCTTGAAAGCTAAGGGTAGCCAATGAAACTTTTCTCTCTTCGCTAATATGATGGCAAACAAAGAGTTGTTCAACCTTCATTTCCCAATCTAAGTAGGCCTCAACATTATCTTTTCCATGGAAATATGGGAGGCTAATGTTAACCTCTTGAGGCCTTTTATCCTTTTCTCTTCTTTTGGAATGATGTTTAGTATGTGAACTATCTCGCCCTCTATAATAGTCGCTAAGTTCTTCACTTAAACTCTTGCAAGAGTCATGACTACTATACAAGGCATGTTTTTCTCTTTTCAATTCTTTCATTATTTTTCTTCTTTCTTCCTCTCTTATTTTCTCTCTTTTATCTTGACTTATTTCTTCCACTCTTTTTTTCCTTTTTCTTTTCTCTCTTGTTTTTCTTTCCACAACTTAAGGGATCTCAACTCATCTAATATCTTATACAAGTGGTCCTTAGGAGTAGAACCCTCACCATTAACACTAGATGAAGAATGAAAACTCATGTTGGTTCCTAAGTTATGGTTCTTTCTTGTTGGGGGTTTGAAAACAAAAGGTAAAAGAAACTATGGTTGAAACTAGCCAAAATAAACACTAAAAGAGGTGTGAAAGATAAGGTAAAAAATAATTGGTAAAAGGCAACTATCTAGGCGGTTCGACAATGGAGGGTAAAGGAAATAAGCTATGAAAGTAAGCAAGAAATTAAAGTGCAAGAAATGCAAACTAGGCGGATCCTAAGAGTGTTTGGATGACCTTATTCAAGGTTCCCAACAAAACACTCACTATCCTAAGGGAAAATTGCCTAAAATTATTACACACAAATGGAAGTAGGGTGACCTATTGGAGGCTCCCAACTTACTTCCAATGAAAGGCCTTTTTGTTACAAAGTTTGAAAGCAAAGAAAATTGCCAATTACAAATTATAAAAAAAAAGTCCTCAATTTTGGTGGCTATTCTCTCTTTTGTGTTTCACTCAATTTGGAGTGCTTCTTGTTCCAATAGCTCTTAAGATGGTTGGCCCATTTCTTCTTGACTCAAATTCTTCAAGGGATGACACCAATCCTCCTTTCCAATTCCCTATATGGAAACTCACAAACAAGGAAACAAAGACACAAGCAATAACCACAGACCAAAAAATGTGATGAAAGCTAAACCAAAAGAGTTTTGACAAGACAAATTTTCAAGGATGACTCAACAATTAAAGCAATGAAAAGCACATAAAAGCAAGTTAGGACTCAAAGAGAAACTTAGAATGGCTCTAGAGTAGAGTAAAAAAACTATAAAAAAAGACTCAAGAAACCTCTAGTTTTGGCACTTGTTTTCACAATAATTTTCAATTGAAATTTTAGAACTAGGATTGGCATAAAATAGGCACCAATTATAGAACAAATTTTGAGCCAAAACAACAAGCACACTTCCCTTTCACTTTTTTTCTTTTCCTGGACACTGATTTTTCTGTCAACTTGTGTGATTTTTATTATTTTTTCCTTTAATTAAAATCGCTTGGTTCTTTTTTTATAATTTTGGTCCAGATGTCTAGAAAATTCAGTAAAAATTTCAGCTTGAAAAACGTAGTGACCAATTCCCAGTAATTTATACAAGTTCGTATGTTCAAGTTGCCAGCACCAGCGATTTCAACCTAGAAATCAAGAGTAGTGTTTATGTTGCTTAAGGCTTGGATAGTTACAATTTGTGTTTTCTTATGCTCAATTATCTTGATTAACACAATTCAAGAGAGCTTAAGACTTATTTGATTCTCAAATCCAGCCACAACTCAGCACCACAACTCAACTTAATCATAGGCATCATGTACGAAATTTAGAAAACAAAAAAAGAGTTCAACAACAAGACTACTTCTAGGAATTGATTTAGAACATGTTATGAACTAAATAATATGCATGAATTAGACTCAAAATTCAAAAGATAGGATAAGAATGACAAGAATACATGAACAAATGTATCTAGAATTCAATAAACAAAATAAAAATTCAACACAAACTTAGAGCATAATGTGACAATTACTATGACTAAACATGACTCTAAGACAACATGGATTAAGTGATTTACACTTAGATTTTTGTGTTTTTTGTTCTAATCAATATTTTGGAAGAAAATTTAGATCTAAAGGTTCAGCACAAGAATATTATGAATGAAAATTGATAGAACCTAAAATCAACACAAAAACAAGATTGTCATACCCTAATTTCGTCCGGAGACCTTTGCTTGATGACATGCGACCTTTCTTTGGTCCTTGTGAGGTGCTTGGCACCCATCATTAGGCAATTTGTGAAATTCCAGGGCATGCCAGAAAACAAAAAAATATTTGATGCACAATCCGTAAGTTTCCGTGACACACCGGAAATCAAATGGAAGCATCGTTGCATAATTAAGTGAGGTTCCGTAACATTCCGTAAGTCAAAAAGGGGATGATTATGTAATCTGCAAGGTTCCGTAATATTACGGAAAGAAAACAAGTATCGTTACAAAATTCGTAAGTTTCCGTAACTTTACGAAAAAAGCATCACCAAAAAAAGGGCATGGGGGGTGTACTTAGCAAAAATGGGGGTGCAAATAGCAACCAGGCCCACTTGGGCCCTCCAGAAGATTCCTCCAGAAGGTTGTTGCTTCTGGAGGAAGCAACCTGGCTCGCCTGGGCGAGCTGGGCGGCAACCATCTCCCCTATTTTGCTATAAATAGGGGAGGAAGTGAAGAAGAAAAGGGTTCAGCCCCTTAGGCACTTCTCTCTCTTTCGAATTTGCTTGGAAAAATTGTTTCCGTGAAGAAAATCTAAGCCGAGGCGCTTCTGAAACGTTTCCGTAACGTTTTCCGTGAAGAATTTCGCAAAGGTTTCAACCGTTCTTCGACGTTCTTCATTCGTTCTTCATCGTTCTTCGATCTTCAACGGGTAAGTACCTCGAACCAAGCTTTTCGATTCATTCTATGTACCCGTAGTGGTCCACATTGTGTTTTGTGTATTTCTATTCTTGTTTCATTTACTTTTAATACCCCATGTTGACGTGCTTAAGCCATTTTACTTAATTCATTTCTCGCTTAACTTAAAAATAAAATAAATTTCCACCGATCGTTTGAATTGTATTATCCGTTAACTTCGGTTAAAATATGTTCCGACCGTTCGGTCGTGCCATAACCACGTTGGAAATCAAAAAAGAGGTAAAAAATTATATAATAATCAAAAAACATCTTTTAGTAAAATAAAGCGGAAAATCAATCGGACGTTTCTTCTCTTTGGGATTTCTCATTCTTAATCGAATTGACTAATAACTAAACTGAAATTAAGGCTAAAATTAACTCGCATAGTCAAGCTCGTCCACAAAAATAGGTTTTGTTAAGTTTGTCATTTCAATTTCTTACTAAGTAAAATGGGTCATTTTTAAGGTCCAACGCCTTAAAATGATCACCTCTTAAGCAAAAAGAGAATCACTTGATAAGAAAGAACTACGTAGGTCTGATTTCCTCATCACAAATTGAGGAATACGTAGGAGCAAAGGGAAACACCCTTGTCGACCACAAAAAGAGAAAAATATAAAAAAGGTATAAAGGATATAAAGACATAAAAAGGGAACATAAAAATCAAAGTCATGTTTGCACATTCGATTAAAGGCTGCCGTCCCTTGGGACGGACGTGTGGGGTGCTAATACCTTCCCCGTACGTAAATACAACTCCCGAACCTTTTCACTTAAAAGTTCGTAGATCGCGTCTTTTCCGGTTTTTCCGACGTTTTCCTCAAATAAACGTTGGTGGCGACTCCGCGCGTATTCCTTTCGTGGAACACGCATCCCGCGAGTCACGCGTCGCCCTCCCGCCGAAGGGTAGGTTGCGACAGTTGGCGACTCCACTGGGGACTATTTTTAGAGAGTTAGGCAATTTAATCTTGTGCAATGTTTTACCGTGACTTACCCCTTTGTTAGTTTCCATTCATTATGTTCTTGTGTATATAAACTCTTTGTTGCTTTTAGTGCGTTTTAAAATGTATGCATGAAGCAAATATTTATTCATTTGATGCACACAAACACCAACACTATTTGCACACACGGTGAGTTGAAAAAGGGCCCTATACCCGGGTTCGTGGGAACATAAGGAGTGGAGGTGAATCCGTGATCATGCTAGGTCTCCGACTTGCTTGATTACAGTGAACCCTCATCTAGAGTTTTTCTCTTTGAAAACATATTATTGCTAGTAGTCCCTACTGCTGCAGTATGTTCTTCGAAGGGGATGATACCTCTAGAAACCATCAAGAGAGATATGACTACCTTGGGGGTTATTACTAAAAGCCTAGTTAGTTCCCTCCCATATAGGTCCCTTTAAATAGGGGCATGGGGCAAACTCGCTGCGTGCCATTTTTCACACTGCCATGCATAAGTATCATATACCCTTTTGCTTATATTTGTTTGTGAATATTGTGGTACTATGTACATCCCCGTGTTGTGCCTTTCGCATATGCATCATGCGTGGGTTTCGTCTTTGATCCCCTCACTTTAGCAAACCGACGGAGGGTCCGTGTCTCCTTCTTAAAAACATACGTTGGGTGCCATGCTGCCCAAACGTTGTATCCAAGAAGGAAACAATTTCTCGGGCTCCCGTATTCATAAATTGCATCTGTGTCATATGCATTTCTTCATGCATTCATCCATTCCACCCATGATAGATGTCGGAGTTTTGATTCGCACTAGATTTTATTTCACTTTGGTAAAACATGGTCAAAAGCCTTCGCTTAAAAAGAGGTTCTATCAAGTCAAAATCAAGAGCTTAGAGGTCACTAGTTTACGAGAGTTGGGGCAATTAAATGGGTCAACTTCAACGGCAAGCCTTCCGCAAAGCCTATGGTAAGATTTGGGACCTAGCCAGGGTAGAAGTCTCCATGGAACCGATTGCATCCCTTTCCCAGTATTATGACCAGCCCCTAAGGTGCTTCACATTTGAGGACTTCCAGCTAGTGCCGACTGTGAAAGAGTTTGAAGAAATCCTGGGATGCCCACTGGGAGGAAGGAAGCCATATCTTTTCTCTGGGTTCTATCCCTCCACGACAAGAGTTGCCAAGGTAGTGAAAATCTCAGCACAAGAGTTGGACCGTGTAAAGCAAAACAGAAATGGAGTAGTCAGAGTACCAAGGAAGTGTTTGGAGGAAAGGGCAAAGGCCTTGGCAAATCAAGGCGAATGGGCTTTCTTTTATTGACATCTTGGCGCTTTTGATCTTTGGAGTTGTCCTCTTTCCGAATATGGAAGGGTTAGTGGACCTAGCAGTGATTGACGCTTTCCTCCCCTTTCATCATGGCAAGGAAAGCTCGGTCGTCGCCATTTTGGCCATGTATGACATGTTCGACCGGGGATGTGAAAAGAGCGGCGCAAGAATTGTTTGTTGTGCACTGGCTCTCTATGTGTGGCTGGTTTCACACCCTTTTCTCCAAGAAGGTAGGCCCGTCTATCCGCTACAAGGTAACCGCTCGTGCATCGAAAAAGGAAAGGCGAATTGGGACCAACTCTTGGCTAGCATGGAGGGGCGTCTGTTAATTTTTTCCCTCGCTAGAAGGAAGGAAGAATCAGGATTCTATCTTCATGCAAAGGATGTCCAAATGTTCCCTTGATGGAACAAGGGGTTGTATTAATTATAATCCCGTCCTCGCCATAAGACAGCTTGGCTACCCCATGAGAGGAGTGCCATCAGACAAAAGCATCACGCCTTTCATCGCACGGGGTTTCAGTAACCCCAATGCGAGGGTACTCTAAGGAGTTCACAAGGCATGTGATGCGGTGTGAAGAAAGGACAGAGAGCTTAGGGGAAGCAGTAATGGGATCATCGGCAGCTATCATAAGTGGCTGAGAGTCCGAACACAAGGATTGGATTGGCTCCCAAATCTAAAGACTGTGAGAGACGATGAGGTTAAAGCTTCGGAAGAAAGTGATGAGGTAAAAGCCCTAAAGGCAGAGCTTGAAAGAGCCCGGGTAGTCGAAGAGAAGTTCAAGTCCATAGCCATCAAAGTTTGAAAAGAGTATGATGAACTAAGGGACGTCAGTATGGCCACAGCTGAAGCCTTGGAATGAAGAGGTGAAAGGAATCATCACGGGTCAAAGGCATGATCTCCGAAGAGGTGAAAGGAATCATCACGGGTCAAAGGCATGATCTTGAAGGATGAGCCAAAGGTTTGCCTTAGGTCAAAAAGAAATTTGTCCCAACAGTTAAGCGAGACTGAAGGGAATATGTGGGCCATCATTGATAAGTGCAAAGAGAAGCTAAATCTAGCGGCGACTCACGAGCAAAGGCTAGAGGATGAGTACGCCAAGATATCAGCAGAAAGGGAAGCAAGGGAAAGGGTAATTGATTCGTTGCACCAAGAGGCAACAATGTGGACGGACCGATTTGCTCTTACTTTGAACAGGAGTCAAGAACTTCCCCGATTGCTAGCCAAGGCCAAAGCAATGGCGGACACCTACTCCGCCCCCAAGGAGATCCACGGACTTCTCAGCTATTGTCAGCATATGATAGACTTAATGGACCATATGATTAGAAACCGCTAGGAAGTTTGTATTGTCGCTCAGATCTTGACTAGTTATAACTTTTTGAAAAAAATGAGTTTATCCCACGTTTTTACTCCAAAAATCAGTGCGAATCAAGTCACTCCCACATTTTATCTCTAGCATGCATTGTATGTTGGTCTCGTCCTTTGTCACGGGAAGCCGGAAGGTCCATATCACCTTCTTAATTGTACACATGGGGCACTGCGCCCCCAAATGCGCAAGTAAGAAGAGATAATTTTCCGGGCTCTCGTGTCCGTAAAATGCATTCATATCATGCACCGCATAAACATCTCTTCAGCATCATAATGAACATATCGTTCCTGCATTTGTCCGTTATCACATTCCCATTTTGCATGAGTCATTGCATCATCATATGCGTTCAACATACTTTTTGTTTGCTCATACATGATCCTTGTATTTTCCTCTACAAAACAAAAACAAAAAAAAGGGAAGTACGAAAATTCACGCTGCATTCTTAGTTGCATATATTCGGTACCATGAGCCAACCATGTTGGGATCATAAACCCAACAACAAAACAAAATAATTGAACATGGTACCTAATGCATGGTTAACTAGGAAATGGTGTTTCTTCGGGCATCTCAATTTCATAATTACATTTTCCATGCATAGCTTAAAGTATGCCCGAGTCATTCATTCCTATGAGATGTTGTTGAAGTATTGGCGATCAGAATTGCCATTCCTTGGATTATAGGGTTGAACCAAGCTCATGCTTTTATAAAAAGGTTCATCAAGTCAAGTTGAAATATGGAAGTAACCGTCTTGCAAAATTGGGGCAAAAGATGAATCGAGTCACATCACTGCTTCGTCTACTGCCAAACATATTTAGGATTGTTGATGTCCTTGTTACTTCCAGTTTAACCTTGAGAAAGATGTCATGGACCATATTGAAAATATAAATTGATTCAACCCCATATCCTGCGTAAAAATTCGCAATACTTCAACTGTACATCATTCGCATACATCCATGCTTTTCATTGGTTGCATTGCTCATTGCATTCTTTCCTTGAAAAATAAAATAAAATGAACTTAATCATTGTTATCAAAAAAAAAAAACATGCTTTACGGCGTCCTCACCGAACTTGTGCTAGAGCTAGAGTAATGGGTGAAGTAGAGGAGATACAAGAGAAGATGAAGACCGACATGGAGGCCATTAAAGAGAAAATGGCCACAATGATGGAGGCCATGATGAGCGTGAAGAAGATAATGGAAGCCAATGTGGATGCAATTGCCGCTACCAGCGTTGTTGCTAAGGTGAACCTGATGTCCCCATCCGGCATCAACCAAATGAATCATCCAACCTCAGATATGGTAGGCAAAGATTTGGGAAGTACGGGCAGCCCCCATGATGTGCAAATTCAAAACGAGCACGCCTTCCCACCATATGGCTTGCCTCTCAACTATACGCCACCCAATGTGGCGTACAGTCCCAATAAGAATGTCAATAACTCCACTCCTATACCCATTGAGAGCCAACAACCCCGAACTGATCATGCACATGTCTCTTAATCCGTGGGGGAGACACATGAAATTCCCCATCACAATCTAGCCGACTTCGAGCCTTGGCTCGAATATGCCATTGAAGGGCAAGCAGTTGGTGGTATACCCCTTGAAAACACTTCGGAAGGCCCTCAGTATCACCCCCAACCACAACCTCATGTTCCACAGCGGTTTAAAACCCTCATGACTATGGCAGGAATGGGAAAGTTGGATCATCTAGAGGAAAGGCTTAGGGCCATTAAAGGAGGTGAAGATTATGCCTTTGCTAACCTAGAAGAGTTGTTCCTAGTACCTAATATCATCACCCCTCCCAAGTTCAAGGTGCTGGACTTTGACAAGTACAAGGGGACTACTTGTCCCAAGAACCATCTAAAGATGCATTGTCAGAAGATGGGGGAATACGCAAAAGATGAGGAATTGCTGATACATTCCTTCCAAGAAAGTCTTACTGGGGTAGCTGTTACCTGGTACACTAACTTGGAACCTTCCCGAGTCCATTCTTCGAAGGACCTAATGGTTGCCTTTGTTAGGCAGTATCAGTACAATTTTGATATGGTTTCAGATAGGATGCAAATACAGAACATGTGCAAAAAGGGGGACGGATCTTTCAAAGAACATGCCCAAAAGGTGGAGGGATCTGGCGGCCTAGGTGGTACCCCCAATGATGGAAAGGGAGATGATAATCGTGATGGTAGACACATTATCGATACTCTACTATGAAAAGAGGGTGGGCTACGCACCCTCAAAGCTTTGCGGATTTGGTCTTCGCCAGTGAAAGGATCAATGTGGGTCCGAAAAGAGACAAATTTGATCATCCTACTTGGACGAATGAGAAAACTGGGGCAAATAAAGAGGGTGACGATGAGGGAGAAACCCATGCTGTGACTGCCATTCCTGTACGGCCAAGTTTCCCACCAACCCAACAATGTCATTACTCAACCCTTCTCCTTACCTACCGCCCATTTATCCACAAAGGCCATCCCTAAATCAACCACAAAGTCTGTCTACCGCACTTCCAATGACGAACACCACCTTTAGCACAAACCAAAAACACCAACCAAGAAATGAATTTAGCAGCGAGAAAGCCTGTAGAATTCACCCCAATTCCAGTGTCCTATGCTGACTTGCTCCCATATCTACTTGATAATTCAATGGTAGCCATAACCCTAGCCAAGGTTCATCAACCTCCATTTCTCCGAGAATACGACTCGAACGCAACGTGTGCTTGTCACAGAGAAGCCCCGGGGCGTTCCATTGAGCATTGTAGGGCTCTGAAGCGTAAGGTGCAAGGTCTAATTGATGCGGGCTGGCTGAAACTTGAGGAGAATCGCGTGTAAATCCTGACATTGACAAGAGATGCCACACATGGGGCAATTTTGAAAGCTGTTGTTAGATGTCTCTAATGACTCATCAGGATTTTCAAGTGCAAGCCATTGGTCAGTTTGCTCAAGCGACCTATGCTCCTGAGTTTGGACTTCCAAGACCGTTCAATCAGAGATTACTCGTCTTGCACGTTGGTGGGGTTGCCGTAAAACAACGAGTAAAGTTCAAAACAAATAAGTTCCAAAATAAAAAAAGGGGGTTCAAAAAGAAAAAGGGCATTTGATTGACTTTGTTTTCAAGTAAAAATATAGATGTTCATGTGACCTCATTTTATCATTCCAGAAAGTTTGTCTTCTTAGAGAAGCGAGTTGTCAAGAATAGGATGTTGGACAAATGGCCTCAGTTATCTTAAGAAAGGGGGGGGGGGTTGAATTAAGATGCAAAGACTATTCCCCAATTGAACTATCACTCTTTCTTTTTGGATTAACAATGCACCCTTAACATGAATTACTCAAAAGACAATTCAAAATAAACTTCTTTAAAGCAAAAGATAAATAGAAATAAAAGAAGTTTAAGGGAAGAGAGGAATGCAAACTTGATTTATATTGATTCGGCCACTTCCCGTACCTACGTCCAGTCCTCAAGCAACCCACTTGAGATTTTTCACTCTCTTTGTAAAACTCCTTTTACAAAGCCTGAACCACACAGGGACAACCCTTCCCTTGTGTTCAGAAATCCTTTACAACAAGAGACCCACTGTCTCTTAATCCCTTTTTAGAAATAAGAAGAAGAGAAGAAGAAATCTCTCTTAAAATGGATAGATTGTACAATGAAGACCAATCAAAATTCCTTATTGAATATGCAAGTGGTTGACCAAGGAATCTTTTTGAGAGGATAAGACAGTTCAGTTCAGAAAAACTCTTAATCTTTTGAGAGGATAAACTTTGTGGGCAATGAAAACTCTCTTTAAATTCGTGCTTCCAAGCCACCTTTGATGCCCATTCATAAACCATTTGAATAGATGTGACTCTTGGAAATTATTTTCCGAAAATCCCCTCTGGTAATCGATTACAAGACTTGTGTAAACGATTACAGGTTTTAAAAATTTGAATTAAAACATTTTCAACTGCTGGTAATCGATTACCAGAGAGCAAATCTCAATTTGAAATGATAGAATTCTTTGGTCAAACCTTTTGTTTTTCAATTTGGAAACTTCTTCCTAAGATTCTAGAGATCAACTTGATCATATATCTTGATTTCTTGTCTCGAATAAAACTTAGAAGCACTTGATCCTTCGGCATCATCAAAACATCAAAACATCTTGCTTCTACATAGGAGTCATTTGACTTAATCCATCAACTGAAAAAATCCTTCAACTAATTCTCGTCCTTGGAAAATTCTTTTTGAGAATCAACTGCTTCTTTCATTCTTTCTCACTACGAGGCTATGAAAACAAGACAACGATTGGTACCTCAAAGCCTTACACTGGGGCAATGAGGGGCATCGTGCATGAGCCTCAAGTGAACCTAGGGGCAGATTAGAAGTTCTCACCCAATAGGTTCCCTCCTACAAGGTCATGACGAAAGACAACGATTGGTACCTCAAAGCCTTACACTGGGGCAATGAGGGGCACCGTGGATGAGCCTCAAGTGAACATAGGGGCCGATCAAAAGTTCTCACCCATCGATGTTTTCAACAAAAAAGGGGGGACAAACCCTAGGATTTCAATGGATTGATTAAACATCAAACGACTCCATTGCCGTCACTCCAAAATGGTCAAATGACTAAATCAAACAAAACACACACTCTGAGGGAGTTCTCGGAGAGATTTGCAAAAGATAGGATAAGGTTGCATGGACTATCACCTCTTTCAAAAGGACAGTCAATTTGTGTTTTCCAAAAAAAATCAAATCAAAATCAAAATCACAAAATAGGGAAAGAATGTCATGAACATTGTACAATTTTCCATAACATTGCATTATTGCATGCAAAGCCTGCATTTACTGCATTTCAAGATGAAGGTTGCATACATTTGCATCCCCAAAAAATCATCATGTTCATATTAGGTAATAAGTGAATAGATGAGAGGCCCTCTCAAAGAGCCAACCTCTTGCTTTCTTGTAAGGTTAAAGTCCTTTGGTACTTGTACCTATTGGCTCGCCTTCAGAGGACTGCATGTCCTCACCTTCAGAGGGCTACACGCCCTCGCCATCAGAGGGTTGCATGTCCTCACCTTCCTAGGGCTACACGCCCTCACCTTTAGAGGATCACACGTCTTCACCTTCAGAGGGCTACACGCCCTCGCCATTAGAGGACTGCATGTCCTCACCTTCAGAGGGCTACACGCCCTCTCCATCAGAGGGCTACACGCCCTCGCCATGAGAGGGCTGCATGTCCTCACCTTCGTAGGGCTACACGCCCTCACCTTTAGAGGATCACACGTCCTCACCTTCAGAGGGCTACACGCCCTCGCCATTAGAGGACTGCATGTCCTCACCTTCAGAGGGCTACACGCCCTCGCCATCAGAGGACTGCATGTCCTCACCTTCAGAGGACTGCATCTCCTCACCTTCGTAGGGCTACACGCCCTCACCTTTAGAGGACCACACGTCCTCTCCTTCAGAGGGCTACACGCCCTCGCCATCAGAGGACTGCATGTCCTCACCTTCGTAGGGCTACACGCCCTCACCTTTAGAGGACCACACGTCCTCACCTTCAGAGGGCTACACGCCCTCGCCATCAGAGGACTGCATGTCCTCACCTTCAGAGGGCTACACACCCTCGCCATCAGAGGACTGCATGTCCTCACCTTCAGAGGGCTACACACCCTCGCCATCAAAGGATTGCATGTCCTCACCTTCAGAGGGCTACACACCCTCGCCATCAGAGGACTGCATGTCCTCACCTTCAGAGGGCTACACGCCTTCGCCATCAGAGGATTGCATGTCCACACCTTCAGAGGGCTACACGCCCTCGCCATCAAAGGACTGCATGTCCTCACCTTCGTAGGGCTACACGCCCTCACCTTTAGAGGACTACACGTCCTCGCCAACAGAGGGTTGTACGCCCTCACCTTGAGAGGGCTACACATCCTCACCTTGAAGAGGACTACATGTCCTCGCCTTTAGAGGGCCGCACGCCCTCGCCTTCAGAGGACTACACGCCCTCACCTTTAGAGGACTACACGTCCTCGCCTTTAGAGGACTACACGTCCTCGCCTTTAGAGGACTACACGTCCTCGCCTTCAGAGGGCCGCACGCCCTCGCCTTCAGAGGACTATACGTCCTCACCTTCAGAGGACTACACGTCCTCGCCGTCAAAGGGTCATGTACCTTCACCTTTGTAGGGCTACACGCCCTCACCTTCAGAGGACTACACGTCCTCGCCTTTAGAGGACTACACGTCCTCGCCATCAGAGGACTTCATGTCCCCCATTTTCAAAGGGGGACATGCCCTCACCTTTAGAGGATTGCACATCCTCGCCATCATAGGACTACACTCCCTCGCCTTCAAAAGGCGACACGTCCTGAACTTCAGAGGGCTACACGCCCTCGCCTTTAGAGGACTACGCATCCTCACCTTCAGTGGGCTCCATATCCACACCTTAAGATAATTTAAGGTCCTTTGTCCTTAAATGCTTAACCGAGACTTGCACTCCCGGTTAAGGGACCAGTAGTTTCCTTTTAACGGTTCCTGGGCCACCCCCTGATATTAGAGGAGGGCCAACTGTGCGAGCACAACCAGAGAGGGAGGCTATCACATAGCTACTATGCATACCGGGGCAAGATTTCACCCGTGCCGCTGCAAAGAGACGAGTGCGGATCATGCGCACCAACATGACCACTCTTACACAGATATAGATGACATTGCTACTTAGCAACATTCTGCCCAGCGACCGCAATGCCAATCTCCCCCGGCAAAAGTATCAGTTGGTCTGTGTCGTCCCGACATGGGTAAGTATGCATATGGTTCAACTAATTTCTGATACCATCTATTGTTTGCAGGGATCGCACCCACAAAGACACCCAGTGGACCTGAAGAAGTCCAACAGGGCCCTGGGGTTTCCAGCTCTGGTTACGGGCCTCTGTCGGCCCTACAGGGCGCCCGTTCCCCCCAGCAAGTTCATGTCGTCGTGGCATAGGTAAGTATGCACTTCCCCCAACTGCTTTCTGATGTCATCTATTGTTCGCAGGGATTGTGCCCGCAAGACACCTAGTGGACCCGAAGAAGGCCAACAAGGTCTTGGAGTTGCCAGCTCTAAATACGGGTCTCTGTCAGTTCTATGGAGTGCCTGTCGCCCCAACAAGTTCATTAGGTCCCGCATTAACCGGGCTTTCATCAAGAAGTACTGCGCCCCCAGGCAGGCACAGGGCGAAACACCACAGCAGCATTGGGATGGCCGGTAGTGGGCAATAGACACACCGCCACCACCTCTAGAGTTCACCTTAGCTCATCCATAAAAAGGTTAGAGTGTTGCCTACAACACATGGCCGACCAATAGGCGACCAAGTCCTAAGCCAAAGGTAAGCAAAGTACTAGGTCCATGACCGACAAATCATTAGGCGTCTAGCTCAAGACGTTAAAGAAGCGCTACTAGGAGGCAACCTAGTAACTTTTAAATTTCTGCCTGCTATTTGATCACCTTTTGTTTCTCAAGTCATATTGGACACACCTAGTTGCTCATGATCCTAAGAATTTAAATAAAACGAGCACAAGCTCGGAAGGTAGTCATACCTCACAAAATATATGTATGCGTGTTTAGGTAGTGAAAAATACCTTAGATATGCATGTATGTAATTTAGGTATATATATATGTATGTTTAGGTAGCAAGATACCTTAGATATGCATGTATGTAGCAAAAAGATACCTCACAAAATATACACATGTTTAGGTAGCAAAATACCTCATGAAAAAAAAAGGAGAAAAAAAAAACAAAAAACAAAAACAAACAAGAAAAATAAATAAACAAATAAAATAAAAAAAAAGAGAAAAAGAAAAATAAGTTGTCTAGCTGAAAAACCAACATGCTTTCGAAAAGAGATGACTTCCAACTTTTCTTTGAAAAAATTGGCTGATCATAGCTAGTTGTTGAAAAAAAAATGTGTGCACACCTGAAGGGTGAATGCTGTGAAAATTTTCCCGAGTACCCAAAATGGACTCGGATGAATGCACAAATTGATAAAAGAACATATTTTGGAAACATTGGGTTGATCTAAAATAGAGGAAATGAATCCTGAGCCCTAGCATCACATGACCATAAAAATTTGACACTTGAGTGTCCGCATAGGTGCATGCATGACCAGTTTTGCATAAAATTTCCAAATCATCATTTTTGCATTTGTGTCATGGAAATAATGTGGGGCATCCCTTTTATCCTTGAACCAAACCAAACCCTGACATGTATCATGTCTAGCCATTCTACAAGCTTTGAGCCAAAATCATGACTCACCATAAACCTTGACCCAGGGTGAGAATGCCAATCCTTACCCTCGGAAGCAAAAAACGAAGAGAAGGAAAATTTCCAATCAAAGGAAAAAGGAGAAGGGAAATTTCCAATCAAAGAGGAAGCAAAAAAAGGGAGAGAAGGAAAATTTCCAATCAAAGGAAAAAAGAGAGGAAAGGAAATTCCCAATCAAAGAGTGGGAGAAAGTAAAAAAGGAAGAGAGAAAAGGAAAGAAAGCTCCTGATCAAGGATCGAAAGAAAACAGAAGAAATATGCAGAAAGGTCTTTGGACCAGACAATATCTGAACATATACAGAATTGTCACCAAATGAACAAAAAAAGAAGGAAAGGAAACCATGACCTAAAGTAGTCTTCTCCCTCCGATTACCAACCAAAATCCTGTGCGTCGGTGACTTGTTCGCCTCGCGCAAAACCAAAACAGAAAAGGAAAAGGCCAAAAACACGCAAAAGCCGAACAACCCACCAAAAGAACCCATTCCCAAGGGAAGTCCTATTGATTCATGATCACGCGTGTAATTTTTTTGATTTGATAGGAAACAATTTGCAAAGTCAAGTCATGACATATCTATGGTTCGGAATTAGGATGAAACACTTACCTGTGCGAGATTGATACACTTTGAGTGATTTTCTTCTATTTTTGTCGAACCCAGTGTTTCCTCTAAATGGTCATTTAGAAACGAAATGCTAACATCCAGAATCTCATTTATGGTTATGGGGGGGTTTCATCAGTGGACTCTCCTTCCCTGGTAGACGCATTGTTTTTCACTCAAAAAAAACATGTGCTGCTCTAATTGGTTGGAATATTGGTCTCTTTGCTAAAGCATGTTTGCATTTCAGTGGAGAAAACACCGAGACTTTTTCAAGTCTCACAAGTTATCAAGAACTACGTAGGTCTGAGTTCCTCATTGGAGGATACGTAGGAGCAAAAGCCTTGCTTTTGTCGACCGCACCGCTTTCTGTTACCATGACCCAAGAGCTGGTAGCCCGCGGAGACACCTTACGGTTATCCGCACCTCGAGTGTGATTGATAAGCAGAGGCCAATATGGTCATCTGCGCCCTTTCCGGAGATGTAGGCATCTTCTGGTGGAGACTTTTTCGAGTCTTACAAGTTATCTAGAACTACGTAGGTCTGAGTTCCTCATTGGAGGATACGTAGGAGCAAGAGCCTTGCTTTTGTCGGCCGCCCCACAAGATCTATCATACTGACCCTGAGGTCATGTGACATGCAGAGACAAAAAATGGTCATTCTGCACCTTTTGTCATCCAGAGGCGGCGGGCCCGATGACTTGCGGAGACAAAATTTGGTCATTCCGCACCCCTTTGCCATTCAGACACAGTCGTGTCCGATGGCACGCAGAGACAAAAATTGGTCATTCTGCACCCTTTGTCATCCAGAGGTGGCGGGCCCGATGACATGCGAAGACAAAATTTGGTCATTCCGCACCCCTTTGCCATTCAGACACAGTCGTGTCCGATGGCACGCAGAGACAAAAATTGGTCATTCTGCACCCTTTGTCATCCAGAGGCAGCGGGCCCGATGACACGCGGAGACAAAATTTGGTCATTCCGCACCCTTTTGCCACTCAGACACAATCGTGTCCGATAGCACGCAGAGACAAAATTTGGTCATTCTGCACCCTTTTGTCATCCAGAGGCGGCGAGCCCGATGACACGCGGAGACACCTTACGGTTATCCTCACCCTTTTGTCATCCAGAGGCGGCGGGCCCGATGACAAGCAGAGGCCAATGTGGTCATTCTGCACCCTTCGTCAATCGCGGCCGACAAGCCCGTTGACACGCGGAGATTTACATCATCTCCCGCACTCACAAGATCTGTCAAACTGACTTTTGAGTCACGCTGACGGGCGGAAATACCCGAGTGGTTATCCGTATAAACATTCTTTTGCTATCTGTAAGATAGAACGCTTGATAGCATGCAGAGACTGACATAGTCTTCTGCACCTTTTGTTCCTCCGGGAACAACAAGTCATTTGCAGGCGGAAATTTTATGGTCACCCGCGACTCTCGTCAACCGAGAGGAACGAAATTAGTGTCATACCCTAATTTCGTCCGGGGACCTTTGCTTGATGACATGCGACCTTTCTTTGGTCCTTGTGAGGTGCTTGGCACCAATCATTAGGCAATTTGTGAAATTCCAGGGCATGCCGGAAAACAAAAATATTTGATGCACAATCCGTAAGTTTCCGTGACACACCGGAAATCAAATGGAAGCATCGTTGCATAATTAAGTGAGGTTCCGTAACATTCCGTAAGTCAAAAAGGGGATGATTATGTAATCCGCAAGGTTCCGTAATATTATGGAAAGAAAACAAGTATCGTTACGAAATTTGTAAGTTTCCGTAACTTTACGAAAAAAGCATCACCAAAAAAAGGGCAGGGGGTGTACTTAGCAAAAATGGGGGTGCAAATAGCAACCAGGCCCACTTGGGCCATCCAGAAGATTCCTCCAGAAGGCTATTGCTTTTGGAGGAAGCAACCTGGCTCGCCTGGGCGAGCTGGGCGGCAACCATCTCCCCTATTTTGCTATAAATAGGGGAGGAAGTGAAGAAGAAAAGGGTTCAGCCCCTTAGGCACTTCTCTCTCTTTCGAATTTGCTTGGAAAAATTGTTTCCGTGAAGAAAATCTAAGCCGAGGCGCTTCCGAAACGTTTCCGTAACGTTTTCCGTGAAGAATTTCGCAAAGGTTTCAACCGTTCTTCGACGTTCTTCATTCATTCTTCATCGTTCTTCGATCTTCAACGGGTAAGTACCTCGAACCAAGCTTTTCGATTCATTCTATGTACCCGTAGTGGTCCACATTGTGTTTTGTGTATTTCTATTCTTGTTTCATTTACTTTTTATACCCCCTGTTGACGTGCTTAAGCCATTTTACTTAAGTCATTTCTCGCTTAACTTAAAAATAAAATAAATTTCCACCGATCGTTTGAATTGTATTATCCGTTAACTTCGGTTAAAATAAGTTCCGACCATTCGGTCGTGCCATAACCACGTTGGAAATCAAAAAAGAGGTAAGAAATAATATAATAATCAAAAAACATCTTTTAGTAAAATAAAGCGGAAAATCAATCGGACGTTTCTTCTCTTTGGGATTTCTCATTCTTAATCGAATTGACTAATAACTAAAGTGAAATTAAGGCTAAAATTAACTTGCCTAGTCAAGCTCGTCCACAAAAATAGGTTTTGTTAAGTTTGTCATTTCAATTTCTTACTAAGTAAAATGGGTCATTTTTAAGGTCCAACGCCTTAAAATGATCACCTCTTAAGCAAAAAGAGAATCACTTGATAAGAAAGAAGTACGTAGGTCTGATTCCTCATCACAAATTGAGGAATACGTAGGAGCAAAGGGAAACACCCTTGTCGACCACAAAAAGAGAAAAATATAAAAAGGGTATAAAGGATATAAAGACATAAAAAGGGAACATAAAAATCAAAGTCATGTTTGCACATTCGATTAAAGGCTGGGACGGACGTGTGGGGTGCTAATACCTTCCCCGTACGTAAATACAACTCCCGAACCTTTTCACTTAAAAGTTCGTAGATCGCGTCTTTTCCGGTTTTTCCGACGTTTTCCTCAAATAAACGTTGGTGGCAACTCCGCGCGTATTCCTTTCGTGGAACACGCATCCCGCGAGTCACGCGTCGCCCTCCCGCCGAAGGGTAGGTTGCGACAAAGATTCAAGAGTAGATCTACAAAATTTGAACCATAGAAATGGAAGAACAAGTGTAGATCTAAGATTTAATCGGTTTATTTTTTTTAATCTACTCTAAACATCACCAAACCACAAGATAATGGAGGATATACATGGATAATAAGATGAGGAACATGGAATTAAAGGGAATTCACCGAACAAAAAGATAGAGGAAGCAAACTGATTTCTGATGTCATCTATTGTTTGCAGGGATATACATGGATAATAAGATGAGGAACAAGGAATTAAAGGTCATGCCATCCCGACATAGGTAAGTATGCATATGGTTCAAACTGATTTTTGATGTCATCTATTGTTTGCAGGGATTGCGCCCGCAGGACACCCAGTGGACCCAAAGAAGTCCAACAGGGTCCTGGGGTTTCCAGCTCTGATTACGGGCCTCTGTCAGTTCTACGGAGTGCCCGTCACCCCCAGCAAGGTCATCAGGCCTCCTACTATCCGAGCTTTCATCAAGAAGTATTGCGCCCCCATGCAGGCAGAGGGCGAGACACCACAACAGCTTGGGGATGGCCAGCAACAGGCAACAAATGCACCACCGCCACCTCCAGAGCCCCTCAGCTCATCCACAAAAAGGTTAGAGTATTGCCTATGACACATGGCCGACCAATTGGCAGCCAAGTCCAAGGCCAAAGGTAAGCAAAGTACTAGGTCCGTGACCGACAAGTCATCATGCGTCCAGCTCAAGACGTTAAAGAAGCGCTACTAGGAGGTAACCTAGTAACTTTTAAATTTCTGCTTGCTATTTGATCACTTTTTGTAGTAGGACACGCCTAGTTGCTCATGATCTTGGGAATTTAAATAAAACAAGCACAAGCTCAGAAGGTAGTCATACCTCACAAAATATATATATGTATGTTTAGGTAGAAAGATACCTTGGATATGCATGTATGTAATAAAAAATACTTCACAAAATATATATATGTATGCTTAGGTAGAAAGATACCTTGGATATGCTTGTATGTAACAAAAAATACTTCACAAAATATATATATGTATGTTTAGGTAGAAAGTGTTGGATCGAGGGGCCTCAGAATAATTAAGAAGGGGGGGTTGAATTAATTATTCCTAGAACTTTATCAATTAAAAATTACTCTTTTAAGGCATTTACTAAATTGTTAAGAGAAAGAGGAGTAGAAGAGAAACTTAACAGAAAGTTAAAGCGGAAATTAAATGCACAGTGGAAAGTAAAAGAGTAGGGAAGAAGGAAACAAACACACAAGGATTTTATACTGGTTCAGCACAAACCCGTACCTACCTCCAGTCCCCAAGCGACCTGCGGTCCTTGAGATTTCTTTCAACCTTGTAAAAAACCTTTTACAAGCAAAGATCCACAAGGGATGTACCCTCCCTTGTTCTCTTTGAACCTAGTGGATGTACCCTCCACTAGAACTGATCCACAAGAGATGTACCCTCTCTTGTTCTCAGTCAAACCCAAGTAGATGTACCCTCTACTTGTACCACAAAGGATGTACCCTCCAATGTGTTAAGACAAAGATCTCAGGCTGTTACACCTTTGATACTTTGTGAATGGGGATACAAAAGAATTCTCAAGCGG